>NC_068300.1:42221454-42521454 GCF_025860055.1 Xyrauchen texanus | reverse complement strand
GATAAAACCAGGGCTTAAAGTATTCCGGCCGGGGGCCGGATTTACGGCTTGAGGGCAGGTCCGGCCTCCGGCGCAGGCAAAATGTATTAATCAGGCTGCAAATTACAGTCGGACGCACTTTCGGCACGGACGCGCTTGGAAAAAACAAGTGCGCCGCTTCCATTATGAGCGTGCATACCGCACGGCTGCATTTGAAACTGGGAACTTGAATGCGGTTTAATATTTTCGAGTCAATTGATTTCACCTACCAATCATATGAGAGGAGCGCAGCTCTAACTAACGTCACAAGCCTATCAGAAGCAGAGCAGGGCGGGTCCTGGTGTGATTGAGATCCATACCTCACGTTAGCGTCGTCGGTGAAAGCATGGAGCGCAGAACTCCAGAAACAACATTAGGTGACTTAATGTCATCATGGATGAAAAGAAAGGAGATGTGAGTTGGTTGATTTCGTAAATTAGCTCAGGTCAGCATAATCATATTTTCTGTCTACACCTTTTGATGTTAGCCTTACGTTGACTGAGCTAACATTAACATACACTGCTGCTAGGTAACTTCAGACTGTTAGTTAAATATTTAATGTAGAACATTCTGTGTAGCTTACTAAAAAAACATTATGTGTAGGCCTACCATGAAAACGAGTCCACTTTAAACCGCTTTATTTTCTGTCAGCAATGTATGACAAGTAACGTTGCAGTGTGTACGCACCTTTAGTGCTGTCAACGTTAACGTATGCGATTTCTTTTTTTTTTTTGTCCAGCTTTAATGTTTTAAAATATTTAACACAATTAACGCTGCATCCGTTCTTTGTCATTCTTTAGCTCTTATTAGTTATTAGTTTGTCCACCAAATGCTTTAAACCATTAATGTGCGACAAGACAAAAGAGAACGCACTTCAGTAAATGTCCTCCTCACACACACACACACACACACACACACACACACACACACACACACGAGGCACAAAAAGTCGCGAACCAGTATCGAATTCTCTTTCGGCTTGAACGAACAATAACACACACATTTATGCCAAAATGTCCGTTTTGTCGAGTATCCTCACAAGAATCAATCATTATTAACTTTAAATGAGTTAAATAAAATCTTAAATGGAAGTAAAGAGTAGTGAGAGAATGAGACGCGTGAGATCCTGTCACCAGCTGTAGATCTTAAAGTGACAGTAGCCACTAATTCTGTCTGTCAGTAAAGTTAACCAAAGAACAAAGGGAACAGAGAAAACTACTAACTACTCTTTGACTAAAGAATGCTTGTAGCTTTAATAAGGATTAATCGAATTTAATTTATAATTTATGCATTGCGGACTATTTTATAACCCTAAAATTTAGTATACTAAATAAAATATCAATGATACTGGCCTTCATTAATAAAAAGATGCCATTAAGATACAGCCGTAATACTTAAAAATAAATGGTTCCATTTGAAGATAAGTCCGTCTCTGCAAAACAACCCCCCCAGGGAGGGAGAAGGGACAAGACCGACAGAGAGAAGAGGATGGAGGCAAAGCAGAAGAGGCAGGCGGAGTATGGCTGCAGTGCTACATGTGAAAGTGCCGAGAAGGCCAAGACCACTGCTCTGGCCAAAGAGGGGCAGACACATCTCAAACATGTTGAAAAGAAAATGAATGCAGCCAGACGGAAGGCCCTGGATACGTTGCAGGAGGTGGCCAGGAAGAAGAGGAAGGAGGTGTAAAGCAAGAAGAATAAGTGCTAGATAGTTAAATAAGAGTTTATTGTTCAGAATTAAAAAATGAAATTGAAATTCCAAATTTGTGTCGGTGTATTTGATTTTCAGTATTTCATAATACTCTATGTGCCTATAGGGGTGGGCCGGGGATGGCAGGGGTTGGTGACAATGTAAGTATCTGGATATTTTCCGCGGGGCGAGGGCTTTGATTACCTCTCTCTTTTTTGACCATACATGTGTTTGCATCCCTGGTATGTATAAAAGTTTTGATAACTGCAGAAATACCAGATTCATCAATCAAAATTGTAATTTATTTTTCTATGTGTTAATGAGCTCAAATGACTGCAGACTCTGCGTTCTTCCCTACGCGCTGTAAAATCTATTGAACGAAAGTGGAATGCAATCTGGTTTTTGTGTACCTCAGGTGATCCCAGTACAGGCGGGGGTCTTGCAGGTGATGGTTCATGACCTCTGCTTGACCTTTCCATCCCCCACTATGGCTACAGTCCACATCTCTGATATTCTGGAGATTTATGTGCGGGTGGTTGACAAGGTGAGTGATGCCCAATCAAAGACTAAAATAAGATCTGTTAAATGAATTCATCTAGAAATTGATTACAAGATGGTAGCTAAAACCATTTGAACTAATGTTGAATAAATATATTTTATAGAATTACAACTTGTGTACAACTAATTTTAGGCTGTTATATTTGACCTGTTGTCCCTGTATTGAGATATTTTGAATGACTCCTTTCATAGTATAACTTTTGCTATGATGTGCTGGATGTTATTATGAAATGAGTTTGATATGAAAGATGAGATTCAAATAATGACACAATCGTTTCAGGTGGAGATTGGCAAGTCAGTGAAGGCGTACGTTCGAGTTTTGGATGGCAATAAGAAGCCTTTCCTGTCCAAATATTTCTCTGTGATGAACCTCAAGCTGAGGGCAGCTTCATCCATCATCTCTCTGCAGTGAGTAACCTTTTCAATAAATTCTAAACAACTCATTTCTCCGCTGTCTGTGAGAGCTTATGAGCTTGTCTTGTTCGTCAGAGCTCTGTCAGATTTATCAGAGGAGGATACGGGCACGTTCCTGGTGAAAGGGCTGGTGATCGGTCAGACCAGTGTGTCTGCTGTGGTCATAGACAAAAACGGCCGGAAAATCACCTCTGCACCACAACAAGTTGAAGTAAGCCTGTTCCATGCATTCACGGAGCTTGTTCTGCCTAACACAAAAATAATGTTTATAGTTCAGTTTTAGGATTATTTACAGCAGGGAAATCTCATGCTATCAATGTGATGATGATGATGATGATGATGATGATGATGATGATGATGAAGTGTTTGCATACAGATGCAGTATTAATAGATGTTTTTTCTTTTTTCTTTCTATAATTTGTAGGTATTTCCCCCCTTCAGACTGCTGCCCAGGAAAGTCACTCTAATTATTGGGGCAATGATGCAGGTAATATATTCTGGGGTGGATCTCATAAGCACATGCCTAAATCTCATTTCACTTAGTCTGGCATAGTAAAAGGTATGTGGGGTATTCTGGCCAAGAACTGCCCACTTTGACAGGAAGAGGTCTTCTCACTGACATATCAATCAATCAATTCATATTGTACATGTTTTGTTTAGAGGCGGAGGTTATCTGAGAAATATTATACCTCAATAGTAATGGAGAAATTATTTGGTAGTCTCCATGAACATTTGTACAGAAAACATGGAAAAATAGTGGAGAATGTGTTGAGACCTGAAGTGTAGTATTGTACAGAAGAAAAAAAACTTCAGAATACATGTCAAAGAAAACTAAGCAAAATGTAAAGTTCTGCTAGTGGATATCCAATGTACTGGATATTCAATAAGTTATGTATATTACTTTGTTTCCTGGCAGACTGATATATGTAGCCTATGTGCCCTTACTCACAGAAGTTGCTTAATACCAGCCAATCATATTAGCGCTTACTAGATCGAGAACATTTATTTCCAATTTTGTGTGAAATCTGTAAAAATGTCGATGGTTGGAGATCTGTGGGTGTGCTGTCTGACGCTGAGACTATATTTTAGCCCAAAATCAAATAATAAAAAGATCATTTATATGTGTCTTAAAGTGATGCCTATTCTATGACAATTAAGATTAGTATTTTTTTTCCATTGTGAAATCATTTTCATGACAATTTAGAACATTTTCTCTCTAAATTCCCATATCTGTTATGCTAAATAAATAAATAAATAAATGGTTTTAATTACTTAAATACAGGAATGAAAATCATCCTGTCTGGATGCAATGATTTTTGAAATAAATTAAACTGTATTTTACAAAATGTACTGTACAATTAAAATAATGTCATTTGTCATTAGAGTTTTGAGAATTTGCTGGGGAAATATGCTTAAAGGTGCTGTTTTTATATGAAATGACTTGCAGACATTGTCCTTATTACCTGTCAGATATCATTAAAATAGGTGTGACGTAATGTCACGCCTATCTCTGTAAAGGTGCGTACACTCTGCCAGCGACTTTATCGCTGCAGGTCGCCAGTGGCTGGCGGTGAAGTTGCTAGTGGGTGTTCCCACTACTGCTTGCCTAGTAACGTTTATAAGTGACATTCACTGATGCCATTCCATTGCTGTTGACAGCGAATCTCTTTTCTTGCCACTAAAAACAAACATTTTGGAGGGAAAAGACTAAATATAAATGGAATCAGTACATAAAATGCTTTATATCAAAGATGAATGAGAAACAAGGCGTGCTGTTTGCCATAGCGGCTGTTTAACTGCGGCGAAAATGCAAATGCCAGTCTGTCTGGGTCCATAAAATCCCCGCGATCTCAGATACACCTTTCCACGCAGTATTTTTCTTAAAAATGTCCTTGTACGTGAGAAGAGACATATCATAGAGCACTGGAACATTTCTAACAGCAAGAATTAGCCTTTCATCCATCTTTCCGTTACTGCAGGAGCTGAGAGAGAGAGAAGGATCACGTGAGCTCTCCCGTCTTCTCTCCTATTGGCTGTCGCTTCCGTTAGTCGCTCCAAAGTTGAACTTTTCTCAACTTTGTCGCGTCGCTGGACACGTCCACATCTAGCGCCAACGGTCGCGACAGCTCGTGTCGCCGGAAGTCGCTGTGCTCGCATTGAAAATGAATGGTATTGAGTCGCTGTTATTGAATAAAGCCGTGTTTCCATTAGGGATGCACCGATACCACTTTCTCTGTTCCGATAACGCAAATCTCAGTATCGGCTGATACCAATCCCGATCCGATACCAGTGTTTTTTGTTTTTTTGGCATAATCACTTTAGAATTATTATGTTATTACATTATTGTGTAGATCTAATTGGGAGTACTCTTTAATATGTAAAGAAACACAAACCTCTAACTACACATTATTGCAATATAAATGTATAGCTTATTAAGAAAATCTGTATTATTAACAAGTATACTGCATAATGTAGCAGCAAAATGAACCGTAATTCCAGCATAAGTCAGAAAATTGTTTAATTTAGTTGTATGATATCAGCTCAATTTTCATTCACACAGTTATTTTTGGAACCCATTCAAATTAAGTATCATTTGTAAACAAATAATAATATATTACAATAGTAATATATCTCAATCGAAGCACCTTTAACTTTTAAATCCTCATGCTTTATTTTTACATTCTGAACTCTCCAGGAAGTCCTGTATATTTCTGTTTGTAGGCAAGTTCACAGTAGTTTAATTCACTTCGTATTCAAATTCTGGTAAAATGCACCTCTGGTGCCGTTCTAAATGCATATTATAAGAGAACCGAACTACTGAGCATCTACATCTGTGATGTGGTTTGTTACTCAAATAGTGTAGGAGAAGGTTAAAAATAGCTGTGTGTGTGTAAACAGAGCAGCGCCATTCACTGACATGCTGGAGCTGCATGTGTATTTTATACATTTACTTATTAAACACAGCTTTTTGTGACTCACAGAGATATCACACGTCTTCAAGTGGCTTTGAATAAAATGCACGAGTCATATGAACTACTTTAATTGTGTTTTATGTCATTTTTTGAGCTTGACAGTAACGAACACGATTCGGGTTTGGATCGGGCTCGTGTGTTTCTCCGTCCTTATGACTTTACTGTGCAGATCTATAATATATTTTTCAAAAGTGTCAATAATCCTGGTCTGCTGCACATATCAAGTTTATATTCAAATTTTTTTGTCCACAAACTCTACACAGTCTTTGGATTTTCAGGACACCAGAGCAACATTTCAAGGATTAGTGCGCTGGTTATCGTAAAAAAAACTTTGATGCACATCTTGTATTCCTAATAAATTCAGTAGGAGTTTATATTGTAAATGTGTTTCCATCATAGTTTATGCACATTTTCTTCTTATTGAATAAAAACTGTATCCACATCGTGCAGGCATATCAGTTTTTGATGGGCATTTTGGAGATCTTATTTGCATCTTCTGTTGCTGTTTTAATGCGATATCCCAAAATATGCATACAAGTATGTGGATGGAACAATAGGGTTATCTAATGATTCGGTTTGATATGCGATATGAGGTTCACGATTCAATATAATAACACTTAAACGTTTGACAGAATAGTTTTTATTTTCTGAAAATGTTTGAGCAAAATGCTCATAATTGCACATCAAAATAAAGTTCTTTAATACACAATAGAGATGCTCAAAGTCTGCTCGTATACCTTTCTCTAAAAGAAAAGATCACAAACAAATGCGTTTTTTAAAAACAGTGGCTACATTCAGGCTGATCAGGTGCAGAACAAGCAAATGAACTGAACTAACCTTGTACTGAAAAACTATGTGAAAGTGTATATTTAGATTTGATTTAGTTTTTCACCATTATTATAGTCCAAATTTAACTTTGAAAAAATACAAAAATTCTACATTATATGAATTAATATAAAATCATGAATATATATAATAATTATGAGCTATCACTATTTGAAGTAATGTATACCGTTTACAAGTAATAACATTGAGTTTACATTCATTTGTATAAGAAATGCTAAAAAAAGTGTTCCGGTTCAGCGAACATCAATGAGAATCTCTCGGTTTCTTTAGCACATCCATGCATTTAATCAGATTAAAATGAACTTTTTTTATCTAACTGTAAAGAACAAAGGATATTAAAAAGTGGCGTGCGTCTCATCTTTAATGGACACACATTACATGGAGGAAAATATCCATTTTAATCTCAAGCACCTTTCATCAAAACAAGGCGATTTATTTTTTTTATTTTTTATTTTTTTTTCAGGTATTCTAGTACTTACATTTCTAAAAGCTAAATTCAAGCACTTTAAGGACCTTGTGTGAATCATGTAAACCGTGTTTTTGGATCATGATATATATATATATATATATATCGAAATTCAATATATCGTCCCATCCCTAATGGAAACTTAACTACTGTGCTCATTCACAGGTCAGCCTATATATGGTCGTATAAGTGCCGGTACGTGTAATGCTCCTGCGAAACGCTCTGGGACCCTTCACCGTCTATCGGCTCTAATATAACGGCCTCCAAGTGTGTGTGTGTGTGTGTGTGTGTGTGTGTGTGTGTGTGCGTGTCTTCGGAGTACAGAGTTTTGGAAAGAGTGGGCGTAACTAATCAATGGCCAAGTCTGGTGGAAGTTCCAGAACGGCTAAAATCGCTAGCAGCACCTTTAATCGTCATGAAAATAATATCACCATGCAAAAACACTCAATAGTCCTAAAATAGGCTTCAATTGTTCTTGAAACTTCTTGACTGGTTTAGTTAGATTCACACTTTGTGCGTAAAGCATTCTGATGTGTTGGTTTGTAGATCACATCAGAAGGAGGACCACAGCCACAGTCCAACATCCTCTTCTCTCTGTCGGATGAGAACATCGCCTCCGTCAACAGTCTGGGACACGTTCAGGGCCTGTCTGTGGGCAACATGACAGTGGCCGGTGTGGTTCAGGCGGTCGACACAGAAACGGGCAAACTGGTGGTGGTGTCGCAGGTGATGCTGTACAGTCGGACAGATGTGATGTTTATTTATTTTGGCTTTGATCTGTGTGTAAATTAGTTCTATGCTGTTATTAACAGGATCGGGTGGATGTTGAGGTGGTCCAGCTGAAGGCCATCAGAATCAAAGCCCCCATCACCAGAATCAAGACCGGAACACTGGTAACACGAATTTTCATTTCAGAGCTGAAATAAAAGCAGAATCATTCAGAGTTTAAGGATTGGCTCCCTTTCCTTTTAATGAGTTGGTATTGGGATTTGAATTCATATTTAATATATATGCAATTCAGTTGTGAATGTACAATTCTGATAAGAGGATTTGAGTGTGTTATAAAGCTTTATGTTGCTGTAGATGCCGGTGTATGTGATGGGACTGACCAGCAGTCAAACACCCTTCTCTTTTGGGAATGCTGTACCTGGTCTGACCTTCCACTGGTCTGTGACGAAGAGAGACACACTGGACGTCAACACACGGCATGCAGAGGTCACAACACTCACTCTTATCTGTACAGTGCCTCATTGAGAATGTATGTGCTTATTTCTGATCACAGGGTGGTTGATGGTGCTGTTGTTGTTGGTTGCTTACCATAAGATCACTTGCCATGCAACGTGATTGCTGATACAATCATATTGTAACTTTTGTTGTCTCGAAATACAGCATCAATAATTTCGATCCCCCTTATTGATTTAAAAAAAAAAAAACATACATTTTCCAACATTTCAGTTTAGAGCATTACAGTATAGATAAACTGTATTGTGACAGTCAGATGTGTCCTGCAGGCATCAGTGCAGCTCAGCGCTGAGCACAACTTTGCCATGAGTGTATTTGGCAGGAGTAAAGGACGCACTGGACTGAAGGTGGTCCTGAAGAGCAGCATCCCTCTCGCTGGACATCTGCAGGACAACACACTGGAACTACATGATGAGATACAGATACAGGTGTGCTCACATCTTAATCTGTTATTCACTGTTTTTTCTATTGACTCTTTGTTTTCTTGTCCATTATAATGGTGACATTGAGTTAAATTTGGTAAACAGAGAGCCATGTCGATTTAACACATTTTATTATATAAAAATGAATGCAAATAATCGTGTCCCTGGACCATAATAAGGAATATTCCAACCATCTGAGCAATTTAAGATTGAAGTGCCACCTATTTTCTCCAGGGGGCAGTAAGCGAAACTCACTGTATAGGCAATGCACAGGTTATATAGAGAACAAACCACATTTACCAAGAGCAGACAACACAAGATGAGAACACGTTCCTGCGTACTAACAGCTTGATGGAGCGCAAATCGAAGGCAAGGATCTCAAGGAGTGTTTTTCTATGTTTCAAACTTCGTTTAACTTGACACAGAAATGGCAAGTTTATGACGTAACAGACACTTCAAAAGCGTCCGTCTGATGCAGGTGTACATTGACGTGTCCTTAGACAAGCCCTTATAATGAATCTCTTTTGGACAGATTCATTAATTCAGTGTCTGCCACAGAAATGTATTGCATTTTAATGATCAAAATTCATATTTTTAGAATATATATATATATATATTTCATCATTATATAGTGTATTATTGTTATTTGAGAGCTTTCTCACAAATAATTTTGAATGCAATGCAAAGTGATTAATTCAATTAATTAATTGGCATACCATGTAATAAATTTGATAAATTGTAATCCAATGACAGCCTCAGTTTAAACCTGCTGTTTCTTGAAATGTTGAATGCAGGTTTATGAGAAACTGCAGCTGCTGAACCCAGAAGTTCCAGTCGAAGAGATGCTGATGTCACCAAACTCGCTGCTGAAACTACAAACCAACAGGTAATGTGACGACAACTGTTCTACTAAGATTATTTGTTACAACTAACTTTGATCAGACCAAGAACCCCTTGGTTGGTAGAGGGACCCCCTGTTTCATATTATATAATATTGACTGTTGCATTGTATGTCTACTAATGTGTATGGTACCATATTAATGTATGTAAAAACTTATTTACATTGTGTTTACATTAAATGAAGTACAGCAGGGGTCTGCAACCATTTGGACAAGAAGTGCCATTTTTAATTATCATTGTTAATCACTGTGCCTTATGCCCTTCAAAAAGAAAGCTAGAAAGATATATAGGTGGGTGGATGAAACGATGGATGGGTGGATAGAGGGATAGTAGGAATTTCAATTTTCAGACATTTTCATAATTGATCGTTTGATACTGCAAAACACATGTTGAGCACTCCAAATAATATGTGCATGTAGCCTTCTAAATATTCTTAGTTCAGTGTTTTAACATTTAAGCTGTTTAGTATGGATTGGTGAATTGTCTAATTACTGTTAATAATAACTTGTGTACAAGATACAAATTTGAGTTCATTAAAACTTCACATTGTGAATCATGGGATATTTTGAAATGATGTCAAATTATAACACAATAGCTTACATAACATACCGTTGGGGACACAGGGACAAAAAAAAAAAAATACCCATGTGCACACGTTTACTGAGTCTGGGGTAGAAGAACATAGTCTGAAACCAGAAAAATATCTGGAATAGCCGAACCTGTTAATTTGAAGAGTGTCCATGTACTTTTGTTCATGTAGTGTATATCTCTGATATTATCCACAGTATGATAATGAGAGCTGCTGGATTTTCAGTCTTTCTGTTGTTTGACTGTATGTAGAGATGATGTGGGCTATCTGTCGTATCATGTGCTGGACTGTCCAGACAGAGCTGCGGTCATTCAGGTGGATGAAAAAGGTCATGTGACCTCTGGATCAATGACAGGATCCGCATCACTGCAGATCAGCTCACAGGAATCCTTCGGCGTCAATCAAACCATCATTATCGCTGTCAAGGTAACTGACCAATATCAACCATTTAATTTCTAGAAATGTAATGTAGTCTTCACAACAACGAACAATCAACTGTGCTGATTTCATATATTTTTGAAACGCTTTCCATACTTGCGGTTTGTTATAAAGTTTAAACCTAAAAATACAAATGTTAACACTGAATATTATAATCTCCAATCATTTTTAACCATAAGTGATTGTGTTTGCACTGCCAGTCAAATCATGAGCGCTGCGGCTGTGTGTTTGTTGTTGAAGGTGGTGACTGTGTCATATCTGCGTCTGAGCACGAGTCCAGTGCTGTACACCACTAACAGAGACACTGCGTCTGCCATACCGCTGGGAGCCGTGCTAACATTCAATGTTCATTTCCATGATAACACCGGAGCAATGTTACACAGCCACAACTCACTGCTCACCTTCTCCATTAACAGGTGCACAGCAACACTTATACTTACTGTCACATGTGATACAGGAAACAGAGCCGATCAACAGAAGTCTTTTCAGTGTGTCTTTGAATGCAGAACGTAAACAGATTACTTCTAGTTGACTCTGGATAAAGGAATAGTTCACTCAAAAATTTAAAAACGTGTTATTATTCACCCTGATGTCACCCTAAACTCGTTTGACTTTCTTCAAAAGGAGAATTTTTGTGTTTACATGGTTTATTATTCACCATAACGAAAGTGACTATCCTTGAAAACACCACAGGAAAGGTAATCAATACAACTCATGCGTTATATTCCAAGTCTTCTGAAGCCATCTGTTTACTTTGTACGATGAACAGAACAAAATGTAAGTCCTTATTCATTCTCAAATCAAATATGGCGGCTACATCGGTAACATCAAACCTCATTGGTTCTCATCCCTTTTTTTATTGATCATTCACAATTTTATAGGGGTGTGACGATGTGCATTGTGGAGTTGGGACTTTTTTTTTACTATTTTATTGTTCTGTCCAATACGTGGAACGTCCTAAATCTCTATAATGTGGGCATACAAATGGAAATCGCTTCATTGCACATAAGGAACTCTAAAATGCGATTGCACACTAGCAGCCACAAGTTAAAAGTTGAAATGACGGGAACTGATGGCTTCAACAAAAGCATATCAATTAACAACCTCCGAGCTCACAGTAAGTAAAATGATTTACCTGATTGAAAAATGAATGGGATTTTTCCTCCCTAAACAGATTGTTGTGCTCTTCACCTTTTGTGTTCCACAGAAGAAAGTAATACAGGTTCAGAGTGACACCATGGAGAGTAAATCATGATAGTCAAATATAATAAAGCCTACATTATACATATTGTATATATTTCCAAATGAATTGGTCAAATGTTGAGTTTTACTCTGCAGGGATGATTTGGTGCAGGTTGGTAAGGGTTCGAGTAACCACACACTGACCGTACGGACGGTGAATGTGGGTTTGACTCTGCTGGCGGTTTGGGACTCGGAGCAGTCCGGACTCGCCGATTACCTCGCCCTGCCTGTTCAACACGCCATTCATCCAGCTGAAGCCCAGAGACTGGTCGTGGGAGATATTGTGTGTTTCTCAGCACAGTTCGTCAATCAGGACGGTAAGGAGTACCACAGAGATCTCTAAACACATGGGACAGGAAATATGAGCTGTTCCTCTCATGTGCAGGTGCGTCAGGTGTGTGGAGCTCGTCGTCCAGTGCTGTTCTGCAGGTGGAGTCCAGGACTGGTGCGGCTGTAGCCAGAGACACCGGTACGGTTACAGTGTACTACGAGATACCAGGTGTACTCCGCACTTATAGAGAGGTGAACATCAATGCAGCTTCACACAGATAAACTGTCAATAAATAATCATTCATTATATGTTGCACACTCACATTATTCTGTGTATTTGTTTGGAATGCTATATTTTGGTAGGTTTATATTGAAGGTGCATCTCGGACGACTGTCATGACACCCTCGGTGAAGAGAGACAGAGACACAAGAGTACTGATGTCCACCAGGGACAGAGGAAGCAACCTCATTGGTACAGTCCCTCAGATGCACACTTCTCATGATTATGTGCTGCTTTTATTGTGCTGCATTTTAAAGTGTGACTTGAGTGTCTAAAATTGTCTCAATACCATATTTTCCAGAATATAAATCACATTTATTCTAAAGCTCCTGAAACTTATTTACAGAATTTATTTGTGATTTATGTCGGCCAATCAAACATGCTGCACACCAAAATACACAATACAGAGTGTTTTGCCTTTACAAAGTATTTTACGCAAGTTTAAATAGTCTTCAATTGGACAAAAATGGCTTTAAATTATAATACTCAAAATGTTCAAAGAAAGATCTTAATTGACTGGGATTACCTGTAAAAGTGCTGTACGTGTAGCCTAACGGTTAGAGCGAAGTGCTAGGAAGGTCATGGGTTGGACTCCCAGTAGGGTTTCACTGTGTACATTTGCTTATCTACGGTATTGAGAAAAAAATGCAACCGGACTGAGAATCTCGCCTGCGCCTGGGTCAGACTCGTCAACTTGGGCGCGCGCGCACACACGTAGCGGAGAAAATATCAGAGAGAAGCGAGGGGGTCTGACATAAGTGTGTGTGTGTGTGTGTGTGTGTGTGTGTGTGTGTGAGTCAAGTACGTACAGACAGGAGCAGTCTGGCTGTGCTGTCGTGCACCTACAGTATATATTAACTGTAAATAATCACAGGACATTACTTCAAAAGCTCACACAGCTGATGTTATTTTTCATTTAACATGTAAACTAACATGCTTTATTTATATAACATGTTACAGTTACATGCTATTTTTTTTATCATGTTTATAATTCTGTTAATTATTGTAATTCTGTTAGATTTCTTATTTATTTTCAAAAGGGAGACTTTTTTTACACCATTGAAATAATGGAGAATAAAAGCATAATGTTTGTGCTTCCATTAAATGCAAGTAGAATTGTGCTTTCTTTGTTTCTTGTACTTTTGTGTGATTTATGTAATGCAGTAACACACTGACATTATGATTGATGTACTGTATGCAGTCATCATACTTCTCATTTGTGTTAATGCCTATTTTCTTGACAAAAAGTGTTTCCAAACCAGTTTTTGGCGGCATCTGAAGTATTGGCGCTAGAGTTAAATGGAAAAATACCTTTTTCTGCAAAAAAGCTCTTGTGATTGTTTTTGTCGCCCCCTAGATGCTGCTGTTATAATGTAGATCCTATCCATTAAAACTGGAATAAAATATTAAATCAAAGACTTTTGCTGATAACAGTTCAAAAAAGCATCTACTGTATCTGGACTGATTAATCCGTAAAACCGTTCTGTTGGCCTACCTCTAGTCAAAACACAGAACCGCATTTGGAATTCTACATCAGTGTTTGGTTGGTTAATGCAGTCTTCTAACACACTGTTATATTGTGTCTTCAGGCAGCTGCTCCTCCTCTCAGTCACACAGCATCAGTCTGCTCCACCCAGAATCCTCCATCAGCTGCCAGCTTCACTTCACCAGCAGTGCTGTGGATTTCTCCCCTCATGACGTCTATCACACGCACACAGAGTTTGACACCAGCACAGGTCTCTCTACAGGAGCTTTCATGCAGCCATTATTTAATAAGATATTACTTTTTTAATTCAATTATATATATTAATTTTGTGTGATTTAAAATAAGTCATAGGATACTGTACATCATTTTCTTCATAAGGAATTTTACTAGTTCAAGATTGAATGCGTCTTGAGTAGGCCAGTGAAAGGTGTATGTGCAATGATGTGAAAGTAAATATTAATCAAATAAAACAATATATTGATTTCTAAAGCCAATTTTTGCATTGAAAAAATTCATAAAAATGTAAAGTATTTGAAATGTCTTCATTTGGAAGCACTTCTAAGCTCATTTTGATTTATATGATTATACTGTATATAAAAATGTTTAATTTACAAGTCAATGGCATGTTTAAAGCCGTGACTGTCCTCTCCTGTGATGTGCAGGTTTCTACAGCTGTGTGTTGAGTTTTAAAGGCATGAGTGATCAGCAGTTGAAGGTGTTGAGTATGTCCATGACGGATGTGGAGGTGTCAGCTGCTGTACAGGGCAGTCACTTCACTGGACAACAGATCCGTGTTCGGCTGCCGGTCAATCCAGGAATCTATACGGATCAGACTGATATCATCCTGAGTAACCAGCACCCATCCGCTGAGTTCACCGTATATGGGACTACAGCTGCTCTGCAACAACTAGATGTAATGCTCTGACATCTTATTCTGCTCATTTGAATGCAAGGTTTTGTTCATGCAAAGCCAGTCAAAAGTTTGGACGCATTTTAATGAAATGTTTCTCATGCTTCAATGCTTCTCTAAATCTTTGATCTACAGGCTTACGCTTAAATGCTTGAAATAAGTTTTACAGATTTAGAAAAACAAAAATTTTAATAAACATGGATGGATGGGTTACCGTTTCAGAAGTATCTCGGGATGCACCTCATAATGTTGACTACTTTAAAGATGCACAAATATAACATTTATTGCGAATAAATGATAAGTGGGTGTGTGCCACAAGTTTTTGACTGGTAGTGGATGCCTCACATGTTTAGTGTTTGTAATGTCATTGTGATTGGCTGTTTCTCATGTTTAGGTGAAGAGCAGTTCTCCTGTGATCCTGATAAATGAGAAGGAAGTTTCCCAGGACGTTCCCAGTTACATCAGATACACAGTTCGATTGGTGAAGCCGGAGGGTGCCCTCTCTGCGACTGTGTCTATAAGCAGTGCGTCCAGTGATCAGGTGCTGCACATACCTGTATCTGTCATGCGTGTAGCAGCCATCAGCCCTTCTATGCAAGGTTTGTTCCACTTTTTATTCTGTTTATGACAGTGGTGTCTAACTCCATCTTAATTTCATCGTCTGCACGGATGATCTCTCCCTGATGTTTTTTGTTTTTTTGGCAATAAAATTTGCAATTTTATTGTTTTTATGCTGTTTGAAACTGAAACTGAAATGCTTCCCAAGAACAATAAAGATTAAAGAAAAATCTGTCAAAAAACAAACACAAACATTCACTGCATTAAGGTCCACTTTTATTCATATTAAATAATTCTGTGTGATATGCCTTGCAACAGTTGTGCATTGATTCAGTAATCACTTTTGTAATTTAGTTATTCCTTTCTAAAATAAAGAGAACATCCTTCAGACATTATTATTTATTACAATCAAAATGTTTTATTCATTTGCCGTTTATTTGTTAGGGATTTGTTTAATTTTCAAATAAAATGTATTATATACAGATTGTTTGCTCATTGTTGCGCTGTGATTAAGCATCGAGGAATCTTTTCAAGCATGATTTCTACCAGCTGTAAAATGAAAATAAAGACTATGTTGAGAAAAATAGAAATCTATCATTTGGAACCTAATGTTTTGGAAAAAAGCAATAAATAAATGTTCTGTATCGTTATGTTCTTGCCCTTTATAGGGTTAAGAAAATAAATGTGTGAACAAACAGTTGGCCTATCAGAAGGTTGCAAACACTGTGGCGAGTTAGTTTACCCAAAAAGATATATTGATTCATTACAAAACTGGTAAAAGTGTACTGTATCTGGTTGTGTTTCTTATTTAAGGGGAGCTATAATTAATTAGCCTAGCTACCTATCTTCACCATGTTGTTCACGGAGATTATTCTTCTTTTCATCACAATTTCAAACTGGGTAACCATCATTTGGTTAACCTAAGTTTTAGTTTTTACATTTTTAAATACCTAAAGTATTGCTACTGTACATCTCAGACTTTATTTGCACATATACACCGATCAGCCACAACATTAAAAGCACCTGTCTAATATTGTGGAGGTCCTCCTCGTGCTGCCAAAACAGCTCCAACCCGCATCTCAGAACAGCATTGAGATGATATTCTTCTCAACTCAATTATACAGAGCAGTTATCAGAGTTACTGTAGACTTTATCAGTTCAAACCAGTCTGACCATTCTCTGTTGTCCTCTCTCATCAACAAGACATTTCCGTCTGGAGAACTGACGCTCACTGGATGCTTTTTGTTTTAGGCACCATTATGAGTAAATTCTAGAGACTGTTGTGTGTGAAAATCCCAGAAATACTCAAATCAGCCCCTCTGACACCAACAATCATGCCACAGTCCAAATCACTGAGATCACATTTATTCCCCATTCTGATGGTTGGTGTGAAAATGAACTGAAGCTCCTGACCCGTATCTGCATGATTTTATGCACTGCTGCCACACGATTGGCTGATTAGATAATCGCATGGATGATTGTTGGTGCTAGAATGAAAAAAGAAATGCCAACTGTTTATGATAGCTGTATGTTTTTTAAACGATGGTACACTGTGAAATTGTTGAATCTCTATTCAGTACACAACTTTCTCTTTCATATGATAAATACATCATCACTACGACACACACCGGCGGTATCACGGTATCGGCTCTGCTTTTGTTGACACAGACACGTTGACCCTGGTAATGTTACTGATCCCGGGATCAAACTCTCAGGCATTCTTTCTCTGGCTTGCGTTCACATTTAAGGTTCCCCAGCATTGATCCCACCAACATCAGAGTCCAGTGTAAATGAGGTTGATCACTAACACAACGGCAGTAGTCTATAAACCGCACGTTCTTTAGGTATGCATGCGAGTAGTATGAATGGATTCAAGACACACTTCATCCAGGAATTTGGCCGCTGTTTCGTGACCCGAATATATGATGTTATCACTACAACTGCGAAAATCTACTCTGGTTTTGCTAAACAGGCACCATTTAAAGGCATATTCCGGGTTAAATAAAGTAAAGCTCATTCATCAGCATTTATGGTTTAATGTTGATTACTACAAAACTTTATTTTGATTTATCCCTTTTTTTCTTTAAAAAAACACATCTATAACACGTCTCAAGAATTAATGTAAGTGCTTTTATTCAATTAAAAAAGGTTCACCTTTCTGCCTTTAAACCCTCCAAAAATTGCCCTCATTCACTTCCATTGTAAGTTCCTCAGTGTAACCCCGATTTGTGCTTTCAAAATACATTTTTGTGGAAATCAACATTATGCCACAAATACTATATATTGAACTTGACTTTTATTAATCCCAGAATATTCCTTTAAGCAACTTCCTTTAATTCAGGATTTCATATGTAAAGTTTCCTCAGCTCCTGTGCCATTATGGGATAGTAAAGTGTCGATCTGCACTTAAAGGATTAGTTGACCCATAAATGAAAATGCTTGTGCATTCCTGGTGTAACTCGGGCAGTTGTTGTTGTTGCCAACCTGTACCTGTCCCACAAGTGTGATATTCGGATGTACCGATCCTGTGCAAGTGTTGTTGCATGTGGTCTGCCACTGCGAGGACAATCAGCTGTCCTTTCTGTCTCCCTGTAGCACTGTCTTAGGCGTCTCACTGTACAGACATTGCAATTTATTGCCCTGGCCACATCTGCAGTCCTCATGCCTCCATAAAGCATGCCTAAGGCAAGTTCACACAGATGAGCAGGGACCCTGGGCATCTTTCTTTTGGTGTTTTTCAGAGTCAGTAGAAATGTTTCTTTAGTGTTCTAAGTTTTTATAACTGTGAGCTTATTTGCCTGTCGTCTGTAAGCTGTTAGTGTCTTAATGACCATTCCACAGGTGCATGTTAATTAATTGTTTATGGTTCATTGAACAAGCATGGAAAACATTGTTCAAACCCTTTACAATAAAGATCTGTAAAGTTATTTACAAAATTATCTTTAAAATACAGTGTCCTGAAAAAGGGACATCTCTTTTTTTGCTGCGTTTACTTTTGTGTCCTTTTGAATTGTGAAGAGCTGTTCACCATAAACGGTCATTGTATGACATCACTGAGAACAATTGTTTCACAATTTCTCCCTTTGTGTTAAGAAAAAGAAAGTCATATAGGGTTATAACAAACTGGGGTGAGGAAACAATGACTGAATTTTCATTTTTGGGTAACTAATCCTTTAAGAATCTCGCCAGAGGCTCATTAATATTCATTAGGAAAGCACTAACTGATTGGTCAGTGAGACGTTCTGTGGAATTTGGAAGGCCTTGAGTTTGAGACCTGTGGTTTATAACATCATCCTGGCAGTATATTTATATTCAGAGATCTAATAGAATTGTTTAGAAGTTAATGAGGGGCAGGATTTGACCACAGCTGTTAGTGGATTTAATTGTGCTCTTGAATATGGACACATGTCGCTTTACTCTTACAGCACATATGACAGAAGCAGTGGATGGAGCCAATTTGTTTCAGCAGTTTATTGACTCGTATCAAGTGATGTTCTTCACTCTATTTGCTCTATTGGCTGCTACGGCTGTTGTCATTATTGGTAAATACTTCCATATACTCCATACCGCTATTCAATATCATGAACAGTTCATTTCATTACTGTTTTTTTATGACTGAATTATTTGAACTATTCATCTGTTTTTATAGTGTGCCATGTCTTGTTTTCCCCGAGACCTGTCAATCATCCTGCATTCATACAGAAGACTCCGCCCCCCGCAGGTTTAAACAAACCTCAACTCTTAAATACATTTTTTGATTTTGTGTTGTTTTGTAATTGTACATGTTGCTGTTTTATTTTCCCGCTCAGGTGTAGCTAAACTGTCTGAAAGCCCTTTTTACAGCAGTTTATCTTCAGAAGTGAAGAGAAGCCCAAGATTACACTTGTATTCACCTGACTACAACTCCAGATAAACCTGACGATGTCGACACGGTGCCTTCCCAGTGATTGGACGAGTATAAAGACATGTTTCAGTAGCTTTTCTTCATGCTGCCAACACATCTGAGCTGACTGTTAGGCTGCATATTGCTTTGTGCTTGTTTGAATTGTTATGTGTGGACTTTAGTTAGTCAATAGCTTTTTTTTCTTTTTCAGTACAGTTTTCTTTGTTTGAGGCATTCTAATTTTGCAACATTTGCGCTGTTAAACATTTTAATCTGATTTGTTTTTGACGCTCAGGACAACCTTTAAAATAATGCGAGCTTGTGGTTTGGTAAAATACGTAGCATGTTATGTTGTGAAAGTGCAACCACTGAGTCCGTCCAAAGTGCTCTTAAAAGGTCTTTATGCAGGAACTAATGGCCAGTCATCTTAATTTATTATTGATTTTAAACATGTTGAGAAACTTTCAAAGAGTTTGAAGAACTCTGAGTTGATCTAGTGCAGCTTTTTCAGTTATTGATGTGAAACGAATGTTAAATGAGCTTAAGGGCTTTACTCAAATGCTGTAGAAGATGGAAAGGGATTATGAAAGACTGATTGACTTAAGTTACTTGTTTGCTGCTCAAATGAAGTACCAGTCAAACAATACATACATTACACTGATCCATTTATTACTGTGAGCTCTCATTCCACATTATGTGACCGTTTTTGACGAAATAAATGCTTCCGTCTTAGTGACACAGACATTTTTCTTCTAATATCTGCCTCATTAAGAGCCATATAACAATGCAGCACTGAACACAATGAGGTATTATGATTTGTCGTAATGTTTGACTGTTTAATCTGTGGATGTAAACCATTTCTGAGCCTTGGACAATGTGAGTCTGCTCTGTCACGCTTACCTTCCTCAGTTAAAGTTAATAATAGCTTGTGATCTAAGAACAGCCTTTAATTACATTATGCTTTTGCAATCTGTAATTTAAGAATAAATATGCTTTTTATAAGTATCACCTACTCTCTGTTGTTTTTACTTTCTCAAACTCCTGATGTCCAAGCTGTATGAATTCTGTTTCTAAACTTGATACAAGATATTGGGCCGTAGCAAAGCATGAGCAGATGAAAGTGAATTTCATTTCATTCTCTTAATGCACATGTTCCACATTAGATCTTCGTAATGCTGGTAACTTACTATTTCATAGCCAAATATTACTTCAATGTGCTGATGTCTAATGATTTTGTATTTTTTAGTTGTCACATGTTTTGTTTGAAAGGTACACAAATACAAGTAAACCGATTTGTTTATTAAACCTTTTAATTATTTAATAACTGACTTTGTGAAGAGGCCGATGTCTTTGTCAATGCAAGCAAATCTGTGAATGGCCAAAATGAAAATTAGGTAAAGAAAATCCTGAGTGATTTGTTGTGCTTGCGATCACATCTCATTTAGAAGAGATCAATGTGTGTGTTGTTTTTTTAAGTCGCCAGCAGAGAGTGTAGACTTGAGCTTCTCATGATAGTGAATTTAAATATCACTGAAAATCAAAGGAAAAATGTGTGAGCAGGTGTTGCTCACACTCATAATCTGTGGCAGACTGCCCTGAATGTTGGCCAACATTTCTCACCAGTTTAGATAAATGATTGGAGCCCTACTTGATTTAGCATCACTTTTTATCCGATAAGATATTAAGTGTCTGAAAACGATTTGTAGAAATGTAATTTTGAGAAAACTGCTAATAAATGTAGGATGAATGCGGATGAAGTTGGACACTTAGTATATACAAAAAATACAAAATTAGGTTAATCCCATAAGAGTTAAAAATGGATTGAATGTAGATGTTTACAGTGCTGGGTGTAATCCAGTTACAAAGTCATTTGTTACTGTAATGTAATAACTTTTTAGTAAAAACAGTATTGTCATGCATTACATTTAAAAGAAAATTGTATTTAGATTTTAGTAACTGACTTTCAATACATTTAATAATTTTTAAGTGCATGATAGGGTTATGCTTACTTCTAATATACAATGATGAGCCAAAATATTATGACCACCTGTCTTCTATGCTGTTAGACGACCCGCCGACCCCTGGATGTGTCCTGTGGTGTTTTAGCAGCAGATCCTTCAAGTCCTGTAATTTGCGAGGTGGAGCCTGAGAAAGTCAGTCTTGTCACAACTCTGAAAACTTTTAACAACATTAAACAAAACTCTACCAATTCTAATTGAAATGTAAATCAAATCACTGATTGACGGTGTAAGACAGAATGAGTGAAAGACCCTGTGTGGGGGGGATCACAGAATATATTACTGGATATTTATATTGTATGAAATGATAACAGATCATAATTTGGATGTGCTCTGTTTGACTGAAACCTGGCTTAAACCGGATGAATATATTAGTTTAAATGAATCTACTCCCCCAGGTTATTGTTATAAACATGAGCCTCGTCTGAAGGGTCGAGGAGGAGGTGTTGCTACAATTTACAGTGAAGTTTTTGGTGTTACTCAGACGACAGGATATAAGTGTAAGTCTTTTGAACTAATAATGCTTAATGTGACACCGTCAAATACAAATATAAATAAAAAATCTCTGTCGTTCTTTACCCTTGCTACAGTGTATAGATCACCCGGGCCTTATTCTGATTTCCTTGGTGAATTTTTTTTATCAGATCTTGTTACTGTAGATAGAGCCTTAATTGTTGGTGACTTCAGCATTCACAGTGATAATGAAAATGATACATTGGGATTAGCATTTATCGATATTCTCAACTCTCTTAGAGTCAGAAAAAAATGTAAAAGGAACAACTCATCGCCATAATCATACGCTAGATTTAATTCTGTCATATAGTTGATGTTGATAATATAGAAATTCTGCAGCAGAGCGATGACATCTTGGGTCATTACCTCGTCTCTTGCATGCTGCAATCAGTTAATGTTACTCAATCTACACCACGCTATCATTCAGGTAGACATATTCTTTCGACCACTAAAGATAGCTTCACTAATAATCTTCCAGATCTATCTCATACACTCAATAAACCCCAAAGCCCAGAAGAACTTGATGAAATAAGAAAAAAATTAAATGCAGTCTTCTCTAGCACCCTTGATGTTGTCGCCCCACTTCGATTAAAGAAATAAGCCCTGCATCATGGTACAATGATCACACTCATGCTCTCAAGAGAGCAGCTCAGAAAAACGAGCGCAAGTGGAAAAATACAAAATTAGAAGTATTTCGTGGTGCATGGAAGGATAGTGTCTTTAGCTACAGACAGGCACTAAAAGCTGCCAGGTCAGCATATTTTAGTAAACTCATAGAAAATAACCACAACAATCCTAGATGTTTATTCAGTACTGTGGCTAATTGGTTAGGAATAAAGCCTCAACAGAACCAGATATTACATCGCAGCACAAGTTTAATGACTTCATGAATTTCTTTACAGATAAAATTTAAATAATCAGAAATAAAATTGGAATTAAGCAATCATCTGTCATAGCACCTCATAAAACAGTGTCTAATCATTTTCCTCACGTGCAACTTCAATCCTTCTCTGTCATAGGTCATGAAGAACTAACAAAACTTATAGAAACATCAAAAGCCACAACATGTTTGTTAGATCCAATACCAACTAAGCTCTTGCAAGAGGTATCTCCTGTAATTTCAGAACCTCTTCTTAATATTATTAACTCCTCGCTATCCTTAGGACATGTCGCAAGAAACTTTAAAATGGCAGTTATCAAACCGCTTATTAACTCTTTCCCCGCCAGCGTTTTTTAAAAAAAAAGTTGCTAGCCACCGCCAGGGTTTTTGACGATTTTCGCTAAACTTTAATGGCCCGCAGAATATTTTCTTCCATGAATATATGAAGATGCTATATATCAAAATAAAGATCTGGGCCTCTGCTTTTAGGCAAAAAAAAAACGATTTTATTTTATCTTCATTTGTTCTTTTTTTATTGCCACTTGAACAGAGGTAGGTTTTGTCAAAAACAACATTTCAGACAAAAAGCTGAGAAAAAGGCATGTTTATGTCTGATATTTTGAGCTTCTCATACTCCACTTCTTCATGTTTGAGACGATCGCAGTCTGTTTCTTTGATCAAAGAGTTGCGTACTCTTTCAAAACATGCGTGCGGGTCTTCCTTACCGTATACCACCTAAAACAGGGATACCCGGAAAATTCCGTGTTTGGCGGGGAAGCGTTTTTTCATAAAACCCGGAAAATTCCGTGTTTGGCGGGGAAAGAGTTAAGAAGCCACAACTTGATCCTAGAGAACTTGCTAATTATAGACCGATTTCAAATCTCCCGTTTATGTCAAAAATACTAGAAAAGGTAGTATCCTCCCAAATATGTTCATTTCTACAGAGAAATAGTATATACGAATAATTTCAGTCAGGATTTAGGCCTCATCACAGTACAGAGACTGCACTTATCAGAGTTACAAATGACTTGCTCTTATCATCTGATCGCGGCTGCATTTCTCTTCTAGTGCTCTTAGATCTTAGTGCTGCATTCGACACGATAGATCATGACATTTTCTTGAATAGGCTGGAGAATTATGTTGGCATTTGTGGAGTGGCATTAGCATGGTTTAGGTCATATTTAGCAGACAAAAGTAAATTATGGAGTGCCACAGGGATCAGTTTTAGGGCCTCTGCTTTTCTCCATGTATATGCTTCCCCTGGGAGATATTATCAGGAATCGTGGAATAAGTTTCCACTGCTATGCCAACGATACACAACTTTATATTTCTTCAAAACCTGATGAGATTTCACAATTCTCCAAATTAGCAGAGTGTATCAATGAAATAAAAGATTGGATGGCCAGAAATTTCCTCCTCCTCAGTTCTGACAAAACAGAGGTACTAAATATTGGACCAAAAAACTCTAAAGATAAGCCACTAAAATATAATTTGACTCTAGATGGATGTACTGTTACATCATCTTCAACAGCGAAGAACTTAGGTGTTATATTTGATACCAATCTATCCTTTGAAAATCAAATTACCAATGTTTGTACAGCATTCTTCCACCTAAGAAATATTGCTAAATAAAGGCACATGCCTTAATATCAAAAAATTTAACAGTTCAAACCAGTCTGACCATTCTCTGTTGTCCTCTCTCAT
This sequence comes from Xyrauchen texanus, assembly GCF_025860055.1. NCBI lineage: Eukaryota > Metazoa > Chordata > Actinopteri > Cypriniformes > Catostomidae > Xyrauchen > Xyrauchen texanus. Next base: position 42,497,156 of record NC_068300.1, on the reverse strand, counting down.
CAACAAGACATTTCTGTCGCTCACTGGATGCTTTTTGTTTTAGAGACTGTTGTGTGTGAAAATCCCAGAAATACTCAAATCAGCCCCTCTGACACCAACAATCATCCATGTGATTATCTAATCAGCCAATCGTGCAGCAGCAGTGCATAAAATCATGCAGATACAGGTCAGGAGCTTCAGTTAATTTTCAGTTCAACCATCAGAATGGGGTAAAATTGTGATCTCAGTGATTTGGTCCATGGCATCATTGTTGGTGTCAGATGGGCTGGTTTGAGTATATTTAATGGTTGAGGATATTTAATTTCAACGAAAAAAATCAGTGAGCCTAACAGCTAAAATTGGGACATTCTACGCTTTTTTTAAGAGAAATGACGGGACACACCTCGTAAAACTGGGACGACTGCTGGTCACCCAAGTTTTCTACCTACTTTTCTTCTCTCCATGATGTACTGTTGTGATCCTCCTGCTCTCTTTGCTAATGTGTAATGAGGGCAGTAGGCCATCTGTGCTATCGCTGCCTAAGGGCATCTTCATGATAAAGTTTAATTATTACAACAAAAACAAAAACTAAATATTTTTTAAGATTATTTTTATTTTATTTTATTTTTTGAGTGCCATGAAGTTTCAGTTTTTCGAATTATGTTGATTTTTATTTCATTTTATGAAAAAGTTTATTAACATTTAGTTTTAGTTTTCATTTTAGTTTACGATAATAACCCTGGGTGGAGCCACCGTGGATCAGACTTGTTGGTCCAACACATCCCACAGATGCTCAAACGGATTGAGATCTGGGGAATTTGGAGGCCAGGGCAACACATTGAACTCTTCATCATGTTCTTTACACTATTAACGAACAATGTGTGCAGTGTGGCATGGCCCATTATAATGCTGAAAGAGACCACTGGCATCAGGGAATATCATTGCCATGAAGGGGTGGACCTGGCCTGCAATGATGTTTAGGTAGGTGGCATGTGTCATTTCACGTACCCATTTCAGGCGGTTTTGATGGTGGACGGGGTCATCATGGGCACTCTGATCGGTCTGCGGCTACGCAGCCTAATACGCGGCAGGGTGTGATACACTGTGTTGTGACACATTCCTCCGGTAATCATCATTAACATTTTCTGTGACTTGTGCCACTGTAGACCTTCTGCTGGTTCAGACCAGACCCTTGCGCATCAATGAGCCTCAGGCGCCCAACACCCTGTCGCCAGTTTGAGGCTTGTCCCTCGGACCCTTATCGGTAGGTACTCACCACTGCTGACCGGGAGCTCCCCACAAGTCTTGCCGTTTTAGAGATGCTCTGACCCAGTCATCTGGTCATAACAATTTGGCCCTTGTCAAAGTCACTCAGGTCTTTACTCCTGCCCATTTCTCCTGCATTCAACACATTGACTACGAGAACTGATTGTTACCTTATCATCTAATCTACAAAGACCTTGACATGTGATCTTGTTAGATGAACAACGTTATTCGCTTCATCTGTGAGTGGTCATGTTTTGGCTAATCTGTGTATTATTTATATTGAATACATTAATTATGATCTCATTGTGAAGGAGAAATGTGATGCGCTGAGTGTATGACTTGTGGAACAATGAACAAGATAGAAAAATAGACGTTATTTTGAATTTGTTGAGTTGGAAAGTGTTTTAGAAAGTAACTTAAAAGTAAAGTAATAAGATGATTACTTTTCAATGAAGTAAATAGGAAAGTAATCTGATTACAATTTTAGAGAAATAACTAGTCATTTGTAGTGCATTACTACTTTTAAGTAACTTACCCAAAACTAGATGTTTAGTAATGGAAGAATATAAGTTTACAGTAGTGTCAGCTCTTGCATTTTTCAAAACTTTAACATAATAAAAAAATAGCCTAATCTTTGTTTTTATCAGCATGCTAGACTTGTAATAATCTGAAATGAGCGTTGTGAATGTCTCAACTTACATTAATTGTAAACAAAAGGTGAAGCGTCGCGTTACATCCCAGGTGAAAACAGTCCTTCCGTTTGACGCGTCTGTCAGGGCTGCAGGTGGAATCGTGACGTCGGCAACAAGTCGGCCAATCAACGACTTTGTTTATGCGTGCGGTGTGCTGCAGTGTAGACAGTCGCGTTTAACTGAATGGGAGCGTCGCGTCGCTCGCGTGCAGTGCAGTCGGGGTGTTGCTGCACAGTACTGCGACACATTTGTAAGTGCACTCTAGTGGACGTGTATAGGGTAAAATATCCTCTTCTGGATCACAAACTTCTTTCGCCTTAGTGGCGCAGAGCCACTGCAAGAGACGCAGCGTCAGTATTACACACGTGAAGCCACTGACATATATCACAGCGCATCATCTCATGGAGAAAAGGAAATATTTGAGTCAGGGTAGTTGAATGAGAAGACAATGGACAGCCGGACCGAGAATCCAACGAAGGCAGCGGGTTACCTGAAAGAGCTGAATAAGATCATCGAGACGCAGCAGGCGCTGCTTGAGCGTCAGAAGATGCGCATCTTTGAGCTGGAGCAGCATGTGTCTGACCTGTGCGCGGAGAACAGCCGCCTGAAACACGAGTACCAGCGGCATCTGCTCACCTGCAGACTGCGATCCATTCAAGAAAACACCGCTCAACAACAGTAAGAGTCTTCTTCAACTTCATATACTATCTTCATTTCTGTCGTCTTAAATGAGCCACTAAAGACCAGTTGTTTATTACTTGTATCGCATATTCGGAATATATATGGCCTATAGTTTGGGCTGTGTTGCTTTGATATGGGAAAGTAGTTCATTACAGTCTTCGGTAGGTCCCATCATCAGCATGACTGCTTCACTTATGGGTCATTCCAACAATTCGGTGCCATTTAAGTAGGCCTACAAGTTGTAATATTTATGTTTAATGTCACCGGATTACAATCTGAAAAGCATAAAGCCCAATGTTACAGGGATGTGGGCCTAGAAGTCCATTTTGAAATTAACATTTTCAACTCTCCTCATGTCCCCAGAGCTGCACATCAATCCTCTTTGACAAAAAATCAACAGATTTCTACTTTTCGGCCCATAATTAAGTGTTTAGTGTTGCATTCTCTGGATAACATGTATTAATTTGTGGTAAATGTGTCATTCTAACAATGATACAGGTTTTTTGTGTGTTCCATGATTTATTGTCCACCCTGAAGAGATGGGGAAAATGAATATCATTTAAAAATATATATGATAATATTTATGTTAACAGTTTCAAGATATTATTCACAGATCATGTAGTGGCTAATTTATCCATTGAATTGTAGGAATGACCACTAAATGTTAATATCACAACACATTCTTGTGCTCATTTCTGATGGATTGCTGTTTCGGCTACTCATTTTGCCTGAGATCTCGCTGCAGGGATGTTTGTTTCATTTTCTCAAATGGATTCTGAGCTGTTTGTGTTGTTGAAGCAGTAAAAACTAGGGCTGTCTATCGATAAAGAATGTATAATCAAATTAATTACATGATGTGGCAAATAATTCATCGAATTAATCGCACATCAATATTAACTGAAAAAGGCCCCAAATAAAGCTTATTTAGTATATAATAATTACTTTAAAAACTTTGAAAAATGCATCTCGAGATCCCTGCATTCTGCTGTTCTTGGTCAGTGGAAGGCTGGAATTGCGTTGCTCATTGGTTTGATGAGGTGTGTGTGGTCTGTATGGCTGAAGTTGTGTTGACAGCCCCTAATACTGCCACAGAGTCATAAAACCATCAAGGTGGTACATCAAACTTGAATTGCTCTAATGGTAAGCACATTTCTTTTTACAGAACGTGCGGGTCGGTGGCATGATTCAAATAATTAATTGTTATTTTTTATATAAATATAAAGCATTCAATTAACTTGCCCTAGTAAAAATGGTTCAGTGATTCTCTCGAATCTTCACTCAAAACTGGTTTCAGCCTAAAATGTAAAATCTGTTAGGGTTAGGACCATTTAAAACAGTCTTATTTTATTAGTTTTATTAGATTTTGTGCAAAATGTAGTAAATTAAGTGCTAAATAACAGTTTATTCATTTTTATGTTTAGTAATTTTATGTTATTTACTATATTAATCTGTGTGAGATATTGGCATTGTATTGGCCAATCGGTCCCCTGCTCTTTGGATATCGGCATTGGCCATTAGAAAACCCAAATCGGTCATCCTCTACTATTTTGTCAACTTCTAAGTACACTATATCAAGTAAACTAGCTGTAGATTACTGTACTGTAGATTGCCTGAAAAACGAACAGACATTAGCTAAAAGCCAAAAAACTCATTTAATTTCATGTGTCTTCAAATAACAATCTTTTCTTTTGTTACTTATTTTTTATTTTGAATATTCTTCAGATCTCCTTTTACAGCAATTACTTCCACTCAGGAACAATATCCTGTACAGGGGGTCATAACATTCACACGCTCTTACATATATGGTCAAGTTCACAGGAGAATATGCCCAAAAGTACAAGGAAAAGAAGAAATAAAAATAATGAACAACCTTTAAAATAAACTATGTGAACAGCACAAACATCAGCTTAAAACAAAACATGTGTTGTTTCAACAAATTCCCCTGGCAGATATAATCATAGTTAGCTAACGGTCCTCCATCACCATCATTAGTGGTGCCCATCTTTCAATGAAAAGTTCCCTCTGTAATCTCAACGAATATGTACATTTTCCACAGTGTAAATATTTCTTAAATTTGTTAACCATTCAGCTTGGTTTGGCGACTCTTTTTTTTTTTTTAGCCATTTTTTTATAATTGTTTTCTTTGCTGCTACCAGTAATATCTGTAATAAATACATCTTTTTCTTACTGTGTATCACAACTGGTTTCATCCCTAGAATTGCTATCAGAGGGTCACTTATCAATTCAAAATTCAATACTTTATTAATATATGTAAAAATGGATTTCCAAAAGTTATCTAACAATGGGCATTGCCAAAAAATATGTGAGTGAGTAGCCATTGTCTCTCCACACCCCCTCCAATATTGACTTGATTGATTCGGATTCATTTTAGCCACAACTTGTGGTGTTCTGAAAAATCTGTTATTTATCTTCCATTGAAATTGGCGTTCGTGACTTTGTGAGCCTGAGTACATATCTCCAACCAAACTTCTTCACTTATTTCAAGCCATAGCTCCCTAATCCACTTGTCTTTCACATAAAATGAATTATCTTTCGTCATTGAAGCAATGATTTTATAAACATTGGTTATTGGTAGAGATGCACCGATCGACCGGCCAGGGATCGGAATTAGCCGATTTTCCGCATGCTCGGCCGGATCGGTGACCGGCCAGTCAGCCTCACGTCTTTCCGATTCCAAGCCGGTCCATTTTGTTGCCAGCGGCGCAGGCAATAATGTCACAGCCGCATGTAAACATGTCATTGGCATGGAAGATCTTCACTGTGAGTGAAGAATACATAAAGTTCGAAATGTGTAATAATTGTAAGGCCAAAGTAAACCGTGGGGGAACCACCACAATAACTTTCGGATCAACAAACCTAATTAGACATTTAAAACACCATCACCCAGCTGAAAATGCCCATTTTAAAAAAGAAGTTAAAAAGTGAAAGCGGCTAAAGCTAGCCAGAGCTCAGAGCCAGCCACAAGTCAGCAGCCTCATAGTTGAGGACAGAGGGTTCAGAAATCTGATACATTTCCTCGATACAGAGTAGGAGGTACTTTCCGACGTGGCGTTGCCTGAGTTGTTTAATCTCGTGTCATGTCACACACGCAACCTGTTATCTGTCAACATTTGAGTACACAAATCCGGGAGGGGAAGGGGGGTGCTGGATGGCAGAGGCAGGCTAAATACATACTAAATACATACAAATCCGATATTAAAATCAGTGCGACACACATTGCAAAAGGCGTGGGCATTGTCGGTATGGCTTCGGGATATGAAATTAAATTCTTCCATCCAGCTGTTGTTCAATTTACATGTATATTTTGTTTTTTTCACTGGAGCACCAGCTGAGTCTTATCCTCCCCTCTACCAGTGATGCTTGATTTAACATCCCGCGTCTACTGCCTGCGCAGATATCAACAGCGCAACTGGGTTGTAGGTTGCCAGATTGTGGGCATAAATTATTTGTAATGTGTATGATGTGTCGATTGTGTGAATAATATATTGATTTGATTATTCATATAACGTGGTTTGGGCCATACAAATTACGGGAGTTTTTTTGGGAGAAATAACAAAACAGGAGACTCCCGGGAAAAACGGGAGTGTTGACAGGTATGCAAGCCGTTCCCAAAGCAGTGCTCAGTTTTACAACTGATATTTGGACATCTAACGTAAGTTGAGCGTATTGGACACTTCAGTTTTTCAGATCTTTGGAATTGTTTTGTTAGATGAGTAATAAAGAGAAAAAGGTGCATTTATAAAAATAGTGGAAAATGACATCTGTTATATAAAGCAATTAATTTGCAGTTAATTGTTAATTCTACCTCTTTCCAGTCAAAGAGCACTTTATTTTGAGAGTTGTTTAAGTGAGAGAAGATCCTGTAACTTAGTGCAGTTTGGGGGAAATTGTAATGTTTAATAATTTATTTTATTATGAAAATAAAATTTAGCATTGAAGAAAGGTAGACTTTGTTTTATATGTGGTCAATTATAGTTCTTAGAAAGAAAATCAGAATCAAAAAAAAATCGGTATCGGCAGGTCACACTTGCAAAAAATCGGAAGTCGGAATTGGCCAAGAAAATTGCAATCGGTGCATCTCTAGTTATTGGTTTCCTCATATGTTCTCCACCCTGAATTTGTAATAAATACTGTTCTAAGAGGGAGGGCTCTATTAATCTGTTCCAGTTTGGTTGCTTGAGTATGAAGCTCCTTAATTGTAGGTACCTGACAAAATCAGTTCTTGGTAATTTAAAATCTGTTCTCAGTTGTTCGAATGATTTGAAGTTGTTATTACTAAATAATTGGTGTACAAAATGAAGGTTCAAAAGTTTCCAATTTTTGAATCCTGTATCAAGTCTCAAGGGAAGAAAATCTCTAATATAAGTAATTGAACTCAAAACAGAAAGATCGCCTGTCCAATTAAACATTTGTTGTATTTCCTTCCAAGCTACACATGTTGTGTTCGACCATTCTCCCACAAGATCTCTGGTGGATTTAATCCTATTAAAGGGGATAACTGACAAAGGCATATCAGGACTGTAACTTTTTTCCATACTGAGCCATCTTGTATTTGTGTCATCTGATAACCATACTATCATTGCACGTAATTGTGACGCTAACCAGTAAATGCTTGAAGTTGGGTACGCCTAGACCCCCTTTAGTTTTTGCCAATTGAAAGACTTTATATCTGACTCTGGGTCTTCTACCCTGCCATATCAATCTTGAGATGAGACCAAAAGTAGATTTAGGTGGAGAGATTGGTAGAGTTTGGAAAAGAAAGAGGAGCCTTGGGAGAAAATTCATTCTAACAGCTTCCACCCTGCCCATTAAAGTAAGGGGAAGTGTAGTCCAGATTTTATCATTTAATAGTTACTTTGATATAAACTAAGGTCAGGGGGTATATTTATTCCCAAATACCTAATTCCTTCCCTGGGCCATCTAAATGAGAAAGCAAGTTTCATCTGTGGGGAAACTAAATTGTTCATGGGGAGAGCTTCTGTCTTAGTCACATTTATTTTGTAACCTGAATAAAATCCAAAGGTCTCAGTACATTTCATTATTTCATCAAAAATGAAATGTAATAATAAATATTTCATCAATAATGAAATCCTTTCATTTCATCAAAATGCGTCCATATTTGAGTACAGTTCTTATAGAAAGTGGCAAAAGCTCCCGATATCTCATCCGGATTATATAGAAATGGCTTATCTGGGTTGATATTTAAAATTTTCTGTCCAACTGTTAGGCTCATCTGTTTTTTAAGTTGGAATGCTAATAATTTACTAGCTCTACTCCCATGCTCATAATAGCGCTGTTTTAAGAATCTTACATTTCTCTCAGTAATATCTGTGAGCAAGTCTCCCAAGGCCCTCCTGGCTTCATTAAGCTGAGTTAGATCTTTTGTAGATAGTTGACTTTTATGTCTCTGTTCTAACTGTTTAACTTGTTCTTCAAGCTCTTTACATTTGGCTTCTCTAAGTCTCGCCTTAGCTGATGCAAATGAGATTATCTTTCCCCTCAAAACTACCTTGGCCGCGCCTCCCACAAGATCACTGGTGATGTGTCACTCGTGTCGTTAAAGTGAATGTATTGAGCCAATTCTGCCTTTATATGATCTTTAAATGTATTATCATTTAGAAGTGAGACATTTAGACGCCATAGGCTTGGATTATAACATCTACCCAAATCCCAAATCAAACTAACTGGGGCATGGTCACTTAAGGTTATGTTATGTATTTTACAATCCAGGACTCTGTAAGAGTCATTTTAATGACAAAGAAATAATCAATCCTGGAATATGAGGAGTGTGGGTTTGAATAGAATGTGTAATCCCGGTCTCTTGGGTGTATATGATGGTCCTCCATCATTTGCTTTAGAATCCTACTGGCCCCTGTTGGCGTGGCAAATGATGGTGGGTTTTTATCCATCCTATTGACAAAATGCAATTAAAATCAAAATAATTCCTTTAGCTTTTTCTAGAATCATTTAACTTATTTTCTTAAAAAATGTAGGATTGCTGTCATTTGGAGCGTAGATATTCAGCATAGAGACAGTCACACCACAAATGCACCCATTCACCAAAATAAATCTCCCCTCTTTATCCGTAATTTCTGGATGTAAACAGAACTGCAGCGAACTGTACAATATTGCCACCCCACACCTTCTTCCTGAACCATGAGATGAAAAATATACTTGGCTGGCAAATGATCTCTTAAGTTTCGTATGCTCAGAGTCTGATAGTTGGCTTTCTTGTATAAAGGCTATTGTACATTTAAGATGTTTAAGCTCATTGAGAATTGTTTTACTCTATATGGGGCTATGTAAGCCCTTGACGTTATAGCTAATTACTCTTATGCTATCCATTATGCAAACCAGTTATTACACCTTGTGGTTCTATGTTGCCTTGAGGTTCATTGTTATACATATCCCATGTTGTAAAATAAAACATTAACACAAACACTGTAACTATATACATGAAAACATTCTGCATCCAGACTTCCAAATTGTTCACCCATAAACATATGAGTCTTCCTTGCAGTAACATTAACAAAACAATATAATGCACTTGAGTTGACCGTGAAAATTATTTTTTTGCAAGGAAGTGAAGGATTATCCAGAACCTCCATAAAGGTTCGTTATTGGAGTCCCGCAGTAGATCTGTGTCCCCTCCAACCATCACAGATGTCCTGCGTTTATGTCTCCCACTCTTGTCACAGGTATTTTATTTTATTATTTTTTTTCTTCCACTTTTCTTCCTCTTTCCCTTTTCCCCCTTTTTTTCTTCCTTTTCCCTTCCCTTTTCCTTAAATATTCTTAATCCGCCACTAGAGAGAGTTTAGTGCCATTGCCTTTACACCCATGAAGTCGTCAACCAACAAGACAGAAACCAAGTCTCACCATGTTACTTCTCTCTTTCCCTTCTGTGTTGTGCCCACTACTCACCGAAGGCAAGCTTACCAATCTAAATCGTTTTTACTTTTTACTGTTCTGCCATTTCATAGTGTGGTTAAACCACGTCCCAGATATCATCCGGGGTGTAATTGTAGAAATGTTAGCCTTTAAAGTTCTTAAGCAGATATAAAAATCAAAACAGCCTATACACAGTAGAATTAAAAATAAATAAATAAAAATAATTTATAAAAGGTCTCTCATAAACCAAGCACAAACCTAGAAGCCTACCTCCATAATAAGGTCGCAAGCCAGGTTATTATTACACCCCCTCACCACCACGTCCGAGGGAGAGCAGGGAGGGGAGCGAGAAGCAGAAAAGGGTCATGAAAGAGAAGAGAAGAGAAGAGGTGTCACCATAGCTTCATTATGCGACCTCTCCCAAACTAGCAATAAACTGGTAGACTGCAGCAGACATGTTGAAAGTGTGTGTGTGTGTGTCCTCCGTGGGTCACAAGCAACTTGGCTGGAAAAAGCATCCTGTGTTTATCAACTCCCCTCAGCTTCTGCCGCACTTCATAGAAGTCTCGCTGTTGTTTATATACTTCGGCCGATAAATCCGGGTGTAACCTTATGCTGTATTCTTGTAGATCAGCTGGCCGTTTGCTCTTGATTCTCTCCAAACGCGCTCCTTGTCTTGATAGTTTTTAAACTTCACAATGAAGGTTCACGGGGAGGAGGCAGGGATGCGCGCCGATCCGGTAATGCGGTGGGCCGTCTCCAATATCACCGGCGGCTGCACACTCAGATTTTCAGTAAACCATTTTTCCATAAAGGTGCAAGGATCCATCCCTTCCCTCTCTGGTATGCCCACGATTCTCATGTTATTGCGGCGGCTTCTGTTTTCCAGATCATCTGCCTTTGTTTACAAAAACTTCACATTTCCTTCCAGCGCACTGACTTTTGTTTGTAGACCACTAATAGAATCCTCCGCCGAGAATACCTGTTCTTCAGCCTGTGTGATGCGCCCGTTGCATTCACGTATGCTCGCCTGAACATCCTTAATAGCTGTTAACACACCGCTAATTTCTGTATGAAAGTCATGTTTGAGGGATTTAATGGTTTGCATAATATCGGCGCTGGTTACGCCATTCACCAGCGCGCTGTCCGTGTCCATCAACATGGCGTCTCCTTCACTGTGCTCGTGTTCAGACACACTGTCTTCGCTAACTTGAAGGTCCAGAAATTCGAGCGATTTCTTAGGCTTGTTCCTTGACGCTCCCCTGGGCATGTTTAACTTATAATGACATTAGGTTGACTTTAAGTAGTTATAGGACAGTAGTTGGGCGGTTTTGCAGCAATTATCTGAAGTTCAGTGACGGAGAGGTGATAAGTGCTGTCGTTCAGCTCGACGCCATAACCAGAAGCCCAAATAACATTCTTAAGAAGTGAAATAGAGATTTAATGCATCCAGTTTTGCAGAGTGAGATATCAAAAGAGCTTTAATTTGCTTCAGTTGGAAACTGTTAAACTGCAGCTGTACTGTAAGCTAGTCAGTGTGTTATATGCTCATGTTGTTCTTCACTCTCATTAGAAAAAGCATCTAATAAAGGAAGCTGGCAGTAAACCTGAGCTCTTGGTGTTAAATAGATTGCCTCTCTGTATCTCCTCCCATGCAGTGGTCTGACATTTATTACAGTGGCTTTTTCAAACAGTGTAGTGGTCTGATTTTTTGTTGTATATGGTGTTTTTTGTATGCCTATGCTTTTGTATTATATTTCCAATATATTTAGATATATAAAATGTTGATGGTCTTGTGCTTTCCTGTTTTTCTTGTTCCTGTTTACTGTAATTACCTTGCCCAGGTATGCCTAGTTTGTAATTAGCTTCATGTGTATTTACCCTCTCATGTTTTCCTTGTTCATTGTCTGGTCTTGTCCATTCGTGGCTGTGTCATTGGTGAGGTTGATTTAGTTCTTGTTCTCTTTTGTAGCTTCATTCACTGTATTGTTGTGTTTTTGCTCCTTGTTTAATAAGTACTGCAATTGAATCCTATACCTCTCACTCTCTCTCTCTCTCAACATCCACATTACAGAAGACTAGACCCATTTAAGATGGATCCAGCAGTAGAACTCCTGTACCTTAGGCAGGATGAAGGCTCCATAGAGGAGTAAACTGATCTGTCCTGTGCCCTTGTGAACTATGTTCACAAAACCTCTTTTGATTTGGTCTCAACAAGCCCATTGAATCATGTCTGCCAGGAGGCAGATGTGATTTTAATTTGGAGCAGTACATCCACTATGCTCTATTGCTCAGCTTCTCCCTACATGGTGGGATACTGCAATAATCCCCTTGTGGCTCCCAGCAATCTCTCAAAGGAGGTTGCACCCAGCACTCACTGCACCTGACTCCTTGCGGACCCAAGAGGATGATGAGGAGGATGAGGAGGAGAAGAGAGGTTCCTGGTTGGGTGGTCCCAAGTTCTGTGGTCCCAGAGTTTCCTGGTTTGGAGGTCCCAGCTTTGATGATCCCTGTGTTCCCAGCTTCGGTGGTCCCAGCTTCGATGGTCCCAGAGACAGTTGTACCATCTCACTGTGCTAGGAAGAGAAGAGAGAAGACTAGCATCTCATCTAGCCTGGGCTCAGCCAAGGAGGCCGTCAAAGAGTTTCCTGTGTTCCCTGTCACGATTTAAGAGGCTGTCTTGGAGTTTACTGAGTTTGATTCCACAACCACAGAGGTCTTTGAAGAGTTTCCTGTGTTCCCAGTTGCTCTGCCCGAATTCCCAGTTGCCTTGCCCGAGTCCCCAGCTGCTTTGCCCTCGCCTGAGTCCCCAGCTGCTTTGCCCTCGCCCGAGTCCCCAGCTGCTTTGCCCTCGCCCGAGTCCCCAGCTGCTTTGCCCTCGCCCGAGTCCCCAGCTGCTTTGCCCTCGCCCTAGTCCCCAGCTGCTTTGCCCTCGCCCTAGTCACCAGCTGCTTTGCCATCCCCTAGTCACCAGCTGCTTTGCCCTTGCCTGAGTCACCAGCTGCCTTTCCCTCAACCGAGTCCCCAGCTGCTATGCCCTTGCCCGAGTCTCCAGCTGCCTTTTTTCCACACCCGAGTCCCCAGCTGCCTTACCCTTGCATTAGTCCCCAGCTGTCTTGCTCTTGGCCAAGTCCCATGGCCTTGCCATTGCCCTCACCAAAATCCCTGGCTTTTCCAAGCAGTGCAGTGCTCTGACATTTTTATCAGTGGGGTTTTAAATAGTGCATTGGTCTGACATTTATTAAAGTGGCCTTTTCAAACAGTGCAGCGGTCTAACATGTGTTACAGTGGATTTCTTCAAGCACTGCAATGGTCTGACATTACAATGGCTTTTACAAACAGTGGAGTGGTCTGACGTTTGTTACAGTGGCTTTTTCAAACAGTGCAGTGGTCTAACATTTATTACAATGGCTTTTTCGAACAGTGCAGTGGTCTTACCTTTATTACAATGGATTTACAAACAGTGGAGTGGTCTGATGTTTGTTACAGAGGCTTTTTCACACAGTGCAGTGGTCTTTCCTTTATTACAATGGCTTTTACAAACAGTGGAGTGGTCTGACGTTTGTTACAGTGGCTTTTTCAAACAGTGCAGTGGTCTAACATTTATTACAATGGCTTTTTCGAACAGTGCAGTGGTCTTACATTCATTACAATGGATTTACAAACAGTGGAGTGGTCTGATGTTTGTTACAGTGGCTTTTTCACACAGTGCAGTGGTCTTACATTTATTACAGGGGCTTTTACAAATGGTGCAGTAGTGTTACATTTATTATAATGGCTTTTTCAAACAGTGTAGTGGTTTGATTTTTATTACAGTGGCTTTTTCAAATGGTGCAGCTGGCTGCTGAGAGGTGAGACTGAACAATAATGTGGTCTGTTCTAATATTAGTCGACAGAGATTCATTAGAACCACAGGCAATGTCAATACAGCTTCAGCTTTAAGTTTGCTTTTAGTCAGATCTTGTGCTGAGTCTGAGTTAAAAATATCCATAAAAGCAAATGGCAGAGGTTTATAGTGTTAATGGTTATTTGACAGTTTAATTGCAGTTTGATTTAATTAATACACTTATATTGCCAGGTCATGGCCAGATTGCATATTTTGCAGGAAAGCACTCCATGAGTTACTATTGAATTATGTTCTGCACTGTCCTTATCAAACTGCTTGTAAGGTATGACGGAATCATGGAGTCATTGATTCTGAATACAATGAACCCACTGTTAAACCTTATCTAAATCACTGGAATAGCGCCGGCGAGTCTGGGGAGTATAATGCACTATTGACAGAGAATCCTCGTGCCTTCCAAAACCCCCTACCCATGTGACTCAAATCTACACCCTCGTGCTTTACCATGTGAGAAAAGCACGTGAAAAGTTGGCAACAAAGTGTGTGTCTTTCATTTAAAACCTAGAAGGGCTTATTTTTAAGGAAATATGTTTAATCCCCGTATGTTTGTGTATGTCTGCTGTTAGATTAAACTAGTTAAAATTTGTTTAGTTGTGTTAGTTAAACTCTGAAGCTTTAAATAGAAAGCCTAAGGGTGTATATCCACTTTTAAGTGTACCAAATACACGTTTCTTGGTATCAAATTAAACCTTACGACTTGTCCTAGCTGAATATAAATATAAGGTTACATTAAAAGGTATTCTGCTATGTGTTACTGTCTTTTGAGTGATTCAACCCCAAAATCCTGACCCGGTCATAAATTATGCAAATGACATGCAAATGAGCCTTGACAGGACAAAGAAACAATCTCACGCCCAAAACTGAGGAGCCATTGGGTCATTCCTCCCAAAGGAGGTGTGACCTCCCTACCTTAAAAGTCCGGATCTGGTGTTGAATCGGCCTCTCTTACCTCTTTTTTGCTGCTCTTCTCTCTTATCTCTTGCATCCCTTACATCTCTCCTCTTCTGCACTCTTCCCCCGTTCTTCTGGACCTCTTCGGAACAACCCTTCAACTCTCTCTTCCCCTCCCTTGGACTCCCCTGCAACTCTCCGGAACACCCGTCGACTCTTCAACAGTTACTCTTAAGACGTTTCGAACTTTCCACGAACCATCCACGATCTGGAAACACCGACAGAAAGCCCATCTCAAGGACGCCACGAGGACACGACATACACGCAGTCTTGCTCAGCCACATAAAGGTCCATTGTGCAAGTATTATTTCATTGAAATTCAAATGCGTTACAGTGTGTAATTTCCGTGCTGGCTCTGAAAGGTTAACTGTGGAAATAACTTTGCTATACCTCTAATCTCTTTATTTTCTTTTACTGTGTTTATTTTATGTTTATTCTATGTTAAATGTTTGTTTGTTAAGTGTAGTGATATATCCTAGTTCCTTGTATTAAACCCAATTATACGCTTGATTGTCTGTGTTTGTTGGTCATAAAACAAAGCCTCTTTAATGTGCGATCTAAAGCTACGAGCTGATATTATCAAAGTAAGTTAACGTGCTTTGATGAGTATGCTTATAACTAAGAATATACCTTCTTGAGAATTGATCAAGAGTATTTAGCAAAGCGGTTCGCTGGACGAACTGGTTGGTTGCGATAGCCTACGGGTCAATTCCATTAAGGTGTTCTGAAAATTAATACAGCCTGTCTGCATACAATGTATATTCCTAATTAATTATAATTCGTTGTGTTTAATTATCTATATATATTGGAAGCAGACTCTTGGACTATATGTATGTATTGTTATCTAGTCAAAACCATATGATTAATCATTGATTACGATTAATCATTAATATTAGTCGTACATTCCCCAAACCTGACCTAGATACCCTACATGCTGTGTGATTCGAGCTGCAGCACAGTATATGTATGGCACATATAAAAAGCACATATATTGTATGGGTTATAATAAATGCATCTTTCTTGCCTAAAGCCTTCCTGTTTCCTGTTGTGTATGGTTTTCATAGTTGGTCTTTTTTTAAAGAAAAAATCTCCTTTTGTGTTTCAGGTCAGAATACAACAGTCCAAGAATCGTCAGGTATGTCATGTATTTGTTTCTACTGTAATGGTGCCTACACTCTGAATTTGTAATTGTTTATAATAATGGTACTTCATGTCAATTGTATTTTTAGAGTGTTAATGTACTCCAAACCTCTATAACTCTGTGCCTACAATAAGCAAGTTATCAGTCAATACATTCATCTGTACATTTCAGAGCTATTAATATTATTATTAGGGCCCAAGCACTGAAAGTGTGAAGCCCTATTGTTATTCTAAGGATTATTATTTTTATTATTCTTTTCAAGGTTTTTGGTACTTTTTGGGTACATAACATGCGTTAAAACTCTTGAAAGTTTGCACACACATCTGTAGGATATTTGGTATGCGACATTTAAGAGATAACCATTAAATTGCCCTCATTCTCACATTTTTATATGTAAGGATATTTGGTATGCTAAATTTTGAAGGGAATTTAGGGTCTGGAAATATGTGAGCTATAAACTAAATTAAACTGTCCTTATTGTACATTATTAGGTAATGAAATGTATAACGGAATTAGTCGCGTTCGACAACCATTATAAATTATATAAATTACAAATAACGAGATTATTTGTCTGAATAAATTCTCCACCATTAAAATCGTTATACAACATCTAGTTGTATCCGCTCACAATTTCTACTGTAAGGAATTAAGCTTTACTAAGTGAATTATAATTAATTCACATATAGGAATGATATTATTCTCATGGCTTATTGAAAATAATATCACATGTGTTTAAGTACAGCTTTGAAGCCAAACCTTTTAGAAACAGGGATGAGATTATTTATCAAAATATACCACAGTCAATCATCTTTGAATACAGACAAACTGTATTACTATTCCAAACATAAATCTAATCTAACACATATATACATGAGACAGGTTGGTGAAAAGAGTGACAGAATGTGAAATAAATGATCAATACAGTGAAAATGAACTTTATGGAGTCTGTTGACAATGCCTTTAGAACCATTTATCCTTCTTTGAGTCTACATTGATTTACTATTGGATTAATCAAATTATTTAATTCATACACCATCACGTTGAGCACAATATTGGAGATGTACTTGCTTGCAGTTGTGTTTCCTTGCGTTCTTTGTGTTGCTTGGTCGAAAGTTCGTTCCATCTCTGTTTTGGACCTCTATAAGATCGGAGTTATTGTTTGTATAAATTATGAGGTTGGCTTTGAAGCGAGGCCTTCTCATGGGTGTGTAAACCGTAGAGAGTGACAAGCTTTCTCGGGACATCGATTCCCGAGCTTCCTTGGACCTCACATGGCATGGACCTGGTTCCAACGAGATCCCGAGAAGACCACGAGGGAAGAGTCAGAGCGAAGTCTGAGCAGTCCGGAGCAGGAGAGATGACGAGAGAGACGACAGAAGAGAAGAGAGGAAGAGAGCGTGTTCTTCCTGTTTGGAAACATTTGAACTAAAATTGACCGCTTCCCCAAAAGTGTCCTGCGGCAATCAGAAGTTACTTTTCAGAGTCATATGGCCAACTGGTCTTTTCCGACAGTTGATTTATGGTCCTTTGTTTCAGATTCGTACAAATCTCCTGCTCAAAAATAGAGCATATTTAATCATGAACATTTATATCTTGAGAATGGTACAAGAGACATGAAATTCGTTGTCATCAGCGTTCTCTGCATACCAGCGAACGCTTACATACTAAACATGACATTTTTTTCATGGATATACGTGTAGGTAACAAAACATGACAATCCCTGGTTATAAATCATACTGGTTAATTAATTGGTTATACAACATGGATGAAACATTACACACATTTTAAAGAGGTATATCAGGCTATAATGAAGGTCATGCAAGGGGTGTGGTGGAGGGGGGTTGGGATGCTTCAGCACCACCTAGAACATGGTCCTGTTCGGGGGGCTCTGTAGCACATCCCTTTTGAGCTACAGTCACCAAACTTTGTACAAATATAGATCTCATCAAGCCGGACAACTTTCACACTGACAGTAATAAGTTCTGCTCAAAAAGAAGCTGGCCATTTTGGATTGTTTGCAAAATGCATGCTGAGGAATTTGATCTACTCAGAGGGATTTCATGTTACAGGTACCAAATGTGGGTGACATCATGACATTGACGATGCTAAATTGTGAAGGGATTTTTTATATATCGAACAGTGTTGCCAAATAACAATAAAAATGGAATAAGGAAATGTCTCATATCTTCTGCGTGCAGAAAATTAAAAACATAAAAATTGAGCCAAATCACATTGACGTGCCTATTGTGGGTCATGGTCGTTGTGCCACCAACTGGTGCAAGGAAGTGTGTCACTTTTAACAGACTTTAAAATATCCATATAATGTTAACCTGACTTGCTTCAAAATATTTTTGAATAATATCAAGACTTTTTTAAATTCTGAAGGTCATGTCAAGAGGGAGTATTGCTTTCATGAGGTAATGACAGAAAAACAGCAACTGAAGATATTCACACTAAGTAATGACAAGCCTAGCCCTGACATGTATTATAATGGGCTTGTTTGACAATTTTTACAGGTTTATTTAAATTTCGTGTTTTTAAAACATTGATAATGATCTTTAAACCTCGTTAATATATGATACCCTTATAAAACTTATCATGGCTTTACTGTAGTAATATTGTAGTAACCACAACTGTAGTAACCATGTTTAGGTTTTTTTTTTTGTCAGTTACCAAGGTTTATATACAATTACCCATGGTTTTATGACAGAATTACTGTAGTATCTATATGGTAACTTGGTTTCAGTAATAATAACCATATAATAATATCTATGGTTCATTTTGAGGTTTTATATGTGTATACAATCTAGCTTATCTAACTAACTTATACTAACAAATTTTTTAAGTGTAAAAAAAGCAGCCTAATAATTTATATATATTATAAGTAATAATAATGTTACTAATTTTATCCAAAGAATTCGTAAAAAATGTGTTTAATAGAGGTATCGGTTTTGGTATTGATATTGGCCTAAAAGTACTTGGTATCGGATCGAAAAGTAAATAAGTGGTATCGTCCATCTCTACCGTAATGCCTTCAGAATCCCTCAACAGTGCACGTGAAAATGCATCTAAAGTCAGTTTGTCAGATTCATAATCAAAATAAAGTTATTTATTTGTTATTGTCAGTGTGAACATGCAATATTCTAAACTAATTTATGTCCTCATTTGCCGTACATTAATTTACAGGCTATTATTACAGTTGTGCGTATGAATGCAGACTCAAATTTAATATACTTAAAATTTATTTTGACAATGCAACAACAGAATTTTAATGAAATTACAAGCCTTAATGACTTCTGTGCTCATATTAAAATCTACTTAGACTATCTTAATACCTAATGCCATGAATTACATTTAATTTAATGCCAGTTTATGGATAAATGCAAATGGTAAATAATTTCTTTGTAATATAATCTTTAGATCTACATATTTTTCCAATAAATATTTTATATTAAATTATAGCAAAACATTTTAATTAATCAGTTTGTAAAAATGTCAAATTGTAATTAAAAAATTATATAGATAGAAAGATAGATTCTCTGAATGGTGATTCATGAGACGGTCACCACATTTAGACAACATTATGCCAAGACATCGAAGAGGCTAAATTGCGAACATCTTTTTAAATATCGAACAGTGTGGCCATGGCGATTCACAAAATTAATGGTAAAAATAGGCAAACAGGAAGTGTCTCATATCTTCTGCCTGCATGGTGTGATTTAGATCAAAATTGAGTTGTATTTTCTTGGGGGCTAATCACATGGGCGTGGCTATTGTAGGTCACGGTCATAGCGCCTCCAACTGGCAGTAGGAAGTGTGGCACTTACGACAGACTTTGAAAAAGTTCTCTTACATTTACCCAAATTTCTTAAATTGTTTAGACACTGCTGATGGAAAATTTTGAAGGGATGCTTGATAGCTTTAATAGTGCTGTCATGGCAATGGATTAAATTACATTAAGTTGTTGTCAAACTGGAATGGTGGCATATATCTTACTACACATTGTATGTTTAGGGTCCAAGTTTACATTAATGTTGAGTTGTTGCTGTGTCCAATGTCCATCATGCTTTGTTTTCCGAAAGCCACCAAGTGGAAATGGACCCATGGTGCTTGGGCCCGTCATCGCTGCTTGCAGCTATATTTATTATTATTATTACAACCATTTAAGATGATACATCCATTTTTACAGTACGCAGTATATGTATCATCTGGATCCTTCAACCATGACCAACCATATACGGAGGCTCACGTACGTAGATTATGTGGTGAAAGGTGGTAACGGTTGTATGTGCCCACAGATCCAGGTGGGCTCACAACAACTTTTAAACTGTTTTTTTAATATTATAGGGGCCCATAAAAATATACAGTCAGGGGACCCAGAGTTCCTTGCTAAGGCCCTGCTGAGGCTGATGGGAATTAGCTTTGTTCAATTCCAGCATCAGTTTATCAAAGCAGATGACATCATTCACTGTAATTGAAGCTGAAATGATTCTTCTAAACACGCTGATTTAAAATGCTTCATACTGTATGTGGCTGAATCCTTGGAACAGTAACTGCAGTGTTTATAATGTGTGTACAGTTGTCAACTAAACCACTTGCACACATGGTCATTTATAAATGCATTGTTTGAAGGTTATTTCTCTTTATTGTAGCTTATGCTGTATTTTGACCTGTTTGGTGATGCTGATTTTAGTTCACTATCACAAAGAACTGTGCAGTAATGAAAAGAATATCATACTAAATGTTTAATGAGTATTATGTTTAATGTTATTTGGACATTTCTTAGAAATAGTCCTTATCCTAGTAGCTAGGGCTAGCTAGTACGTACTAGGTGGGATTTGGGTCCATCCAATCAAGTTTGAATTCTCTGGTCTCTACAGTCTCAGACAGATGAACCGTTTTAGGGGAGAAACTAATAATAATAAATATAGCTGCAAGCAGTGATGACTCTAGGAAAACAAATCATGGTGGCTGTATGCATTTGAAAGGGTCTATAAGAGGACTATTTAAACTCAAACACTCAAAGTGTCAAATTTTCTGGGGGGTGCTAGAAAGCCTGCTATGGAGTAGACGTGCTTTGCTAGAGCTCCGCACAATTTTGAAACTAATTAATATTTATCTTAAACTCTCACAGACTATAACTTCAAACATTGTTTGGCAACACGACAAAGGGAAAAGGAGTCTAGACAAGATAATTTGAATGATATAGACAACAAACCAATTTCAACATCTCCGACCAATGAGTAGTTAGCTGAAGACATTAGCTCCCAAGAGTTCCCCACAGAACCTACTCAAAGTGACCTACTGGCTGCCTTAAACTCACTAAATAAGGTTGGCTGATTTCTCAAAGAGTATTGGGACTTTGACTGAAACAGTGAAGGCAACTAAGGGCAGGGTGCATGAGGTTGAAAAGACGACAGTCGATCACGAGGCCAGACTACAGGACATAGAGAAACAGTGCACAGCATTCAAAAATTACAACAAAACCCTGAAAGCCCGATTGGAAATGCTTGAGTCCCATTCAAGATGCCAGAACATCCGGATATTTGAGATCCAGGAGGACACTGAGAAAGAGAAACCTACTGAATTTGTCTCAGAGCTGATACCAGCATTGTTGGGGAGTGAACACTTCAAAACAGCCACCCTGATCGATCACGCACACAGATCACAGGCAACGAAGCCGGCCAAGGATGGCACCACCAAGGCCATTCATTGTACGGCGGCACTATCCGCAGACTAGGGATCTCACCCTCAAGCTGGCTAGTCAAAAATTCCCCGTTAACTACAATAGAGCCAGGGTGTCTTTCTGCCTAGATCTTAGTTTGGAGGTGAGGAACCAACGGAAAGAATATGAGGAGTTACTCAAGAAATGCAGGGCGGCCAACATCCGATATGGATTCCTCTTCCCAGCCCAGTTTAAGGTGACAGTTGAGGGATCAACACGTATGTTTGACAACCCAAAAGAGGCTGATCTGTTCCTGTAAAGCAAGCTCCCTGGCTGAGGGCATAGAACGGCTGTATCAACCAGCTAAATGGCCAAATATCAGACGATCTGAAATTGGTTATGATGGGTGAGATGTTACGGTTAATATAGCATTGTTTAGCCTATCTGGTTTTAGCCTCTCACCCCCTAACATGAGAGTTATTTAATATTAGTTTATATGCGGAGCATCTTTAGATGATGAGTTAATTCAAACTGTATGTCTAGACACCTTAAGGTTTGTGTGTTAGTCAAGGAGTGCTTCGTTTGGGGAAGTCACTCAGTAAGGAGACGGCTGGGGGGGGGGGGGATGGGTTAAGTGTTCTACATTCACATTTATTAATACAGGTGGCATGACAAGCTCCTGCACGGTGGGAGGTTTTTCTTTTTTTTTCTTTTGGGCTTTGTTTGACCGCAACAATTTATTTTAAAATAGGAAATGCCACATAGTGACCGAGTAGACCTGGTGGAATAAAGATAGTCATCTGGAACTGTAATGGCTTAGTCATGCTAACGTTTTCTCTCATCTTAAATCACTGGGCACTGACATAGTGCTTCTTCAAGAAACTCATTTTAAACGCTCTGCTCAGGCTAAGCTGCGAGTCGGCTGGATCGGTCAGATATACCAGTCTAACTTTGATGCAAAATATTCCTTTTGCTTACTCATCCTCGACTTCAGATCCAATTGGTGGGTATATTATTGTGACTGGTACACTGAATTAGAAACCAGTAACCAGAGTAAATTTATATGGACCCAACTTTGTTGATCCATAATTTTTTCAAAGGGTATTTAAGGCCATACCAAATGTTATTGTTGGAGGTGACTTTTAACTGTACGTTAAATCCTCTTTTAGATAAACAGCTATCAAGATCACTTCAACAATCAAATGGCAGTGTCTGTCTAAATACATTGATGACAAACCTTATCTAAATGATCCAAGATGGCGGCGCGGTAGCACGCAGCGGCCACTCAGGATCCAAAATGGTTCTATTTTTGTTACTTTGCCCGACTTTTACGGCACATGGACATCGGAGCAACCGGTGTTCATGTTTACCATCGCCAAATACTGCTCAAATATAAGACTCATGCAACAACTAAGCTGTATGATGATCTGCGGGAGAAGCTACGCAACCTCGGCTCTGCTGCGGAGACCAGGCCTCCTGTCCTCGGCGTCGCCTGTTGCTGGTGGCCAGGGGAGAGTGGTGTGCGAGGAAGTGGAAGCATGGCAAGAGGGCGGGGGTCCATGCTAGGCTAAAAACAAACCCTATCCGGCCTGCTCTCCTGTCTATCCTGCTCTCAAATGTTTGCTACCTGGACAATAAACTGGACTACATCCGCGTGATGTAGTCCAGCGTGAGTTTAGAGACTGCTGCGTCTTTTTTTTCACAGAGACGTGGCTCAGCGACAGAGTTCCAGACGCCGCCTTTCAGCTAGATGGTCTCGCCTCATTTTGTGCCGACAGAAATGCAGCTCTGTGCGGAAAGACTCGTGGTGGTGGCTTGTGTGTTTACATCAGCACGGAATGGTGCAAGAACTCTATGCTAGTCTCTAGCTACTGCTCATTGCTGGTGGAGCTTGTGACTGTTACATGCAGACCTTTTTATTTACCACTGGAATTCACCACTGTCATTATAACCGAAGTTTACATTACCCCCAGCGCTAATGCTAAGGAAGCACTATGTGAACTGTATGGGGCTATTAGCAAACTGCAGAACTCTCACCCTGATGAACTGTTTATTGTCGCCGGAGATTTCAACCATGCAAATCTCAAGATAGTGCTCCATAAATGTCACTTTGCAACGAAAGGGGTGAACTTACTTGATTTGTTTACACAAACATCCCAGGCGCGTACCGGGTGGAGCCCCGCCCCCACCTCGGCTACTCAGGCCACATATCTGTTATGCTAATCCCAGCATACAGACCCTCACGTCAGGCACACAAGACTGTTTTGAGTGTACTGACTGGCACATGTTCAGGGAGGCTGCAACATATGGCGACGCTACCAACTTTGAGGAATACACAGCATCAGTGATCAGCTACATCATTGATGATGTCACTTTCTCCAAGACCATCACCACATGCTCCAACAGAAGCCGTGGATGACTGCGGAGGTGCATGCGCTGCTGAGGACCCGAGACTCCGTCTTCAGAGCAGGCGACAAGGTGGCCCTAAGAACAGCAAGGGCCAAACTGTCCCGGGCCTCAGAGAGGTAAAGCGTGCACACGCCCAGAGAATCCACAGTCACTTCCAGGACAGCGGCGACACACGGCGCATGTGGCAGGCCATCCAGGCCATCACCAACTACAGGACAACATCAGTTGCCTGTGACAAAGATTCCTCCCTTCCAGATGCGCTGACTGACTTCTACGCTCGGTTTGAGGCGCAGAACAACATGGTGGCGAGGAAGACCACCCCTCCTCCCAACGACTTGGTGCTTTGTCTTACCACGGCCAATGTAGAGTCAACCCACGGAAGGCTGCTGGACCAGACAGCATTCCTGGCAGTGTGCTCAGAGGATGTGCAGACCAGCTGGCAAATGTTCTTACCGACATTTTCAACATCTCTCTGAGCAGTGCCGTCTCCATGCCACAGAAATCTGCAGTGTTCAGCCTCAACGACTACCGTCCCGTTACACTCACACCCATCATCATGAAGTGCTTCGAGAGGCTCGTCATGAGGCACATTAAGACCTAGCTGCCCCCCTTACTAGACCCACTGCAGTTCGCGTATCATCCCAACCGTTCAACAGATGGCGCCATCGCCATCACCCTCCATCTGGCCCTCACCCACCTAGATAAAGGACTCATACGTTCGAATGCTGTTCATAGACTTCAGCTCAGCATTCAATACAATCATTCCTCAGCACCTGATTGGAAAGCTGAACCTACTGGGCCTGGACACCTCCATCTGCAACTGGATCCTGGACTTCCTGACTGGGAGACCTCAGTCAATCCGGATCGGGAACAGCATCTCCACCACCACCACACTGAGCACTGGGGCCCCCTAGGGCTGTGTGCTCAGTCCACTGCTGTTCACTCTGATGACTCACGACTGTGCAGCAATGCGCAGTTTGAACCACATCATCAAGTTTTCCGATGACACAGCCGTGGTGGGTCTCATCAGCAAGAACGACAAGTCAGCATACAGAGAAGAGGTGTACTCCCTAAACTTGTTAATAGTCCATTTTATGTGAAAAATGCTACTTATGACTCTAATCCAGTCATTTGTCATACTATTAGGATCTGGAAACAGATTAGGCACTTAACATACCCACTGTATATATTGACAGCCCGATTTGCCTGAACCATGCTTTCCCCCCTGCATTGGATGATGCAGTGTTTTCACAGTGGAGGGAGAAGGGGCTCTCAACAATTGGTAACTTATACATTGATAGTCGGTTAGCTTAATTTCAACAATTACAGGGTAAGTTTAACAGTAAAGTGATACACAGGTTACATTACTCAAAAGGAAAACTGCATAAAATATTCCCAGACAACTCAACACAATGTGAGAAGTGCAGGCAAGATGAGGGGACGTTGACCCATTTATTTTGGACATGTCCTAAGTTACATGCCTACTGGGCTCTTATTTTTGATTACTTATCTAATGCCTTCAATAGAGTTATATCCCCAGACCCATTGATCACTCTGTTTGGTACAGTTGATGGCAAAACCAGGAGGGGAAGGCTGTCTCTCTTTGTACTTTATTAGCCAAAAGGCTTATTGTGGTAGGGCGGAGGGTGGGGCCGGGTTGTCATCCTACACACCCGGTCCTGTATTAGGCTAATCAAGCCTTCGAGAGGGATAAAGGTCGACTGCAGAGGATCGTGCAGGAGAGAGAGATCCTTAACGGACATGTCCATCATGTGTGTGTTTGTCTTTTGTTTCAGTTTATTATTAAAATATTATTTATGTTGAAAAGCCAGGTCTAGTCGCCTCCTTTCCATTGATCCCTTTACACTTATATTGCAATTTTGGAAATTGGAGACTGTACCTATCTTTGAAATGTGGTTACGGGAATGTAATATTTATGGAATAAAATAATACTTTAATAATACTTATGGAAATGATTCGATACAATACCTTCAATAGAAGTCCAATGTTTTACAAAATATGGCAGCCGATACTGGATAAATGGTGTAGTCATGCTTCGTAATTGTGTTGATGGTCTGCTGCTACTCTGTGCTGTAGCCCACTAAATACTTATGTTTTGCTTAACTATACTGCTTGTAATGACTATGCTGTCTTCTTATACATGTACCACCTAATAGGTTTTATTTTTTTACTTTTTTATATGTGAGTTAAGTTTTGTTTTTTCCTCTAAATTGGACATCCCATTCAACTGTACAATGAATGTCAATGTTTGTATTGTATTATTTAAAAAAAAAAAGTGTCACATTTTCTGTTGTCAGTTGGTGGCACAATGGCCGTGACCCATAATAGCCGCATAAATGAGATCAGCCAGCATTACCAAACATACAGATGAATTCATAATTCAAAATCATACAATGCACACAAAATCATACAATGCATACAAGATATAAGGAACTTCTTGTTTCACATTTTTGCCCTTAATTTATTGCGTCGCCATGGAAATACCATTCAATATAAATCTCACCATTCAATACCATTCAAAAAATCTGGTTGCAATTTATCCTCTTCAATTTCTTTGCATGAAGTTTCCTAAATTTGGTGACAGTCACATGATTCCCCTAGGATGAGTATTCAAAAGTTCAGGGCCTGCAATTAAAAAAAAAATGCACATTCACTTCCAGTTGGGCAGAGCTAATGACTGTAATCTTGAAAGTTGTACAGCTTGATGAGAACAATATACAGTATGTATCAAGTTTGGTGACAGTAGAAGAAACTGACCCCACCACTTTTGTCAAAAGGTGGCGCTATAGAGCTCCCCAGCCACGCCCATGTGTTAACTTTTGCCCAGGTCTAAAGGATGACGACTCTGATGTGTGTGCAAAATATCATGAAAATTCAAGCATGCCAAGTTCCTCAAAAACATGTGAATATACATAAAAAGGAATAATGACTTTTAATGTGTTACCATAGTAGGTATTCAGGTATACATAAGAGGGGCATTTCAAAGTCTGTTAAACATGCCACACTTCTTTTTCCAGCTTTTTTCCGAATGTGACCCACAATAGCCACATTAATGTAATTTAGTTTAAATTTGGTGTAAATCACATGATGCACACAGAAGATATGAGACACTTCCTTTTCCCCATTTTTTGATGTTAATTTATTGCATTGCCATGGCAAGACCATTCGATATATCAAAAATGTGTTCACGATTTAGCATCGTCAGTGTCTTGGCATGATGTTGCCCACATTTGGTCCCTGTAACATGAAATCCCCTACATTTTTGTGTGAACTATCCCTTTAAGTAATATTCAACCTTGTGGTTGAAAGAAAACCATAATTTTGTTCTTAAAGAAACCCTTTTTATCCAAATAACACTTTTCAATTTATCAGCCAACCTTTCATTAATAGGATTTATGGGCAGGAAATTTCTATAATATCAATACACTTGCAATGAAAGAATTTAATTTAGCTCAAATGTATCTGGCATAGTCATACTGTACAGATCGTAAAATTGTGCATTGTGTTGACATCTGCTTAGCTTGAATTCATTAGCATAATTAAAATACTAGTAAAAGACTAGTATTATGTATGTTGGGCTGTGTTTATTTTCATTAGTAGCCAATGGGAAGGAAGTCCAATTGCAAAGGGATCACAGCTGACAGAATGAATGGGTTTGGATTTCCTAGGAAAACCTTTATATAGAGCTACATTTATACTGGAACTTAACTGTTGATAGATAAAAAAAAAAAAACTAAAAAAACTTTGTTTATTTGGAGTCCCAAATAACCACAACCTTAAGTATAATGTTTGTAAAATGGGTAGTTGTTGCATGATGTTTCCATTGTCATCAATATTTTAAAGTTAAAATGTATAAATGAATGAATGTAGGAATGTGTAAGGGAAAGTGTAACTAGTCACCATTTCTTTAAAGTGGTTTACCATCTTTAATCACCTTTTCACATGTTGTTTTAAAATATGTGAAGGTAGAGTATAGTTCAAGACATGAATGCTAATATCAAGTTTCACAGAATTATGTTTTACATCTAGACAAACTGTGACAATACAACATTTACTGGTTATACATGTCAGTCACATACTGTGGTATCAGGGCTGGCCTGTGGCTTTATGGGGCCTTGGGTGAAATCATATAAATGGGCCCCCATATTGAAAATTGTCATAACTTTAAAACATCCATTGAACCACTGCAGACGTGATGAGCAGATTTGTTTCAATAGAAAGCACTAAAAAAGAAGCTCTATACTGGATAGCTCAGTAGATGACAAATAAAGTGTCCATTAGCTCTTTTTGGTGTACATGTACATGCATGTAGAAGGGAAAATGTGTATTTTAGGTGCTGTGACAAGTCATCATTTTATCGCCTTATATTGATCACCTTTCAAACTTTTTCTAGAAGTACAAATAAACACATGACTCAATTAATACGATGCCATGGAAACTGCACATATGATAATTACTGGGTAACATTTTACAACAAGGTTTGCATTAGGTATCATTAGCAATGTACAGAATAATAAAATGTTCCAGCATTTATTAATCATGGCTAATGTCAATTCATTAAAATACAAATGTTTATTGTTTGTTCATGTTAGTTTATATTGTATTAACTAATGTTAACTTATAACATTTTTCATGTTAAAAATGGATTAGTATGTGTTGAAATGAACTCTGTAGGGTGCACAGGTTGTTTAGATCAGTTTTACTATCAGATATAATGAATAATTAAATTAAATAATAGAATTTAATTAGTTAAATTCTATCCTCGGGGCTCCACTCTTTGACAAGAGAAAATGATAGTAAGTGACTGATCAAGACTCATAAAATTCTACCCTGAAGATTGAGTATTTTGATTAATAATCAAAATAATCAAAAAGGGAAGAAGCTAGTTGAATTATTGCCATACGAATCCAACAGTAATCTGGTTACAGTTGGCTTCTAACAACAACAATTTAACAATACTGAAGTAATACAGGAGTTCTTGACGTAGCAGAGGCTGGCTTCAACACAATATTCAAACAAACAACTAGGAATACTTATTATAATATAACAAGATTTATTATAATCAAACAGCAATGAACACAGCCAATACTAGATGAATATAACACAAAAACATAAAGTGGAAATCCTAACTAAATAGTGGAGCTATATGCTAGTGTATGTGTGTGTGTGTGTGTGTGTGTGTGTGTGTGTGTGTGTGTCTCGATTCGGTAACAAAGACACAAAATGGCGGATTAAACTCCTCGTGTGGAACTAGTTTCAAAATGGAGGATTAGATCATTAAGGGCGGAGCCAACGATTATTTGAATGTGTAGGGAAAGAAAGATGGCTGGATCAGATCCAGCACAACAGAGCTAATACCACGTGTGGGTGATAATGAGCAGACACACAAAGGAACTGAACGAAACAGGCGGGAGAATTTGAAAACACCAGCCTGAGATAAACCGCGGTGCTGCTCACTCCATGAATTTCAGTGTGTGTGAGAGAGAGAGAGAGAGAGAGAGAGAGCGAACAAACAGGGGTGCATGAAATTTAACAGAGGATAAACGCTGGTAAAAGGGTGATTTAATCGTTAGTTCAGATCACTCAATAAAATAAAATTTCCCCAAAAATTACGATCTCACAAAACAAAACAGCAATCAGTGATCGTAGTTAAACATACAATTGCAATCAAAACATCAAACATTCAGCATCAAATATATATGATTTAGTTGTACAAGAAAAGTCACAGTTTCTAAACTAAATCTGCCCAGATTTCAAGCCTTACTTGTGAAATCCTGTGTGATTTCAGCAGGGTTGTTCGTTGAATTCCTGTTGTGTTGAGCGGTCGGGAGAAAACAATCTGGATTCGGTCCTTTGTCTTGCGCTCGTCAGATAGGAGACACGTCTCTGCTTTGTTTCTCGGATCCGGTGATTGAGAGAAACGCGGGAGGTAGTCAACGTTGATAGAAAAATGGTGAAGTTTAGAAAAACGTGGTCTCTCTTTGTCCAGAAGGAGGGAAATTCCTTCGTGTGTAGACAGGTCTCTCAGTTGTAGGCAGCGAGGCTGTAAGCAGAGAGAGCAAAATCTAATCGAACCGCTAGTTTTGTTACGAAGATGACGTCATCGGTCATTGGCCGCTTTTGACCAATGACGTTTGAGATTGAGTCCATGGGCGGGACTTCCCGTTTGGCTGTGAAGCATTCTGGGAAACAGAGTTCAATGTCTCCCATTCGATCATAGAACAAAGGGCCATGCTGTCTCTGCTGCCACGTCTGCCGGCAGGTCATTCCCGTCTACCTGGATGAGGGAGGGGACAAGGGGAGGGAAACAGAAATAATTAAGTGGGGTAGGGGGGTACTTCCTGTAACAGTGTAGTACCCCCCCAAAAAAACACTGTACAATTTAATCGAGAGGGAAAAAGCCAATGCGGAGCGGCAGTGAGAGAGAGAGAGAGAGATGGAAAAAAAAAAAAACGTACTCGCCGGTTCTCTGATACACCGTCGCATAGTCCTCGATCACTCCTCCACCCTCTCAGGAGGACTACAGCCGCTCCTCCCCGGGCGGATCGGAGTTAGACACACGCCCCTCCTAGTTTGCGGCGACTCCTGGGGACACTCCTCCGCCCCTGGCAGCGGCCATACCGGGGAGTCACTTTCCTCCTCCCCTCGCGGATGGCAGTCTTCTGACGACCCCTCCGCGTTTCTGGGGGATGGCAGGGCACTCCTCTGCCCCTGGCAGCGGCTCCATCGCTCCAGGCGGTCGGGGAGACCCCACTCGCCTCGCGGACGGTGGCCATTCACCGTCTGGCTACTCCCTCCCCCGGCGGATGGTAGTGGCGCTCCCCCGGGTGGACAGCAGTGTCGAGGACTCCACGTCGGGCATCTCTTCTCCTTCCCGGATTTCGGCACCAGTGTAAAGCGATTATAAACGGGCAAGGAGGAGGCGAGAACCGGCTTGTCAATATAAATAATATTTTAATGCTAAACTTAAACAAAAGACAAAACGCACACATGACGGATATGTCCGTAAATGATCTCTCTCTCCCGCACCATACTCCGCAGTCGGCCTTTATCCCTCTCGGAGGCTTAATTAGCCTGATAAGGGACCGGGTGTGTACAATCATGACCCGGCCATACCCTCCACACTGCCGCACTGTTTAAAATAGTTTGAGAGAGTTTTAATAGTATAGGACACTGCTGACAATGCTTGAAATACCATTTCCACGACTCATATAACTACAGCATGTGTAAATGTTTATTTAGGGCAACAAAATCGATAAAAACAAAACGTTGTCCAGAATGTGTGCAAAAGTGAATAAAAGTTCAAACAAAGTTCAAATAAAAACCAGGTAACTACAGCAATGTAAAGAATAAACGCATATCTCTTAGAGAGCAGGCATCTTTGCAGATAGGACGGTTTGGTTATTTTCCAGATTAATTGCTCATATTGAGTTTTTTGCATCTTTATTTCGGCAGTGTCTGAATTTCTTCCCCAGCAGATTATTCTTGAGAAAACGCGAAAAGCCCTAATGATTTGAAAAGCGCTGCTTCTGCTATCATTTTCACAAAATAATCGTCACAAAGTATTATTACAGTATAATAATGTGTTTGTGTAAGCAGTGAAGGGCTGCCTCATTTTCACCTGTGACAATTCAACTCATTTTAAAAGTTAGTTAGTTAGTGGCCACGTTTGACCCACACAGATTTTATTGTGATATTTTGTCAGTAGTGGATCAGAATGTACATCATGTGTATGTGTTTTCTCTAGTTCTGTACATGTGTATACAGTGAGGTATACATCAGTAAAGTCGGTTATGTTCTCACACATACAGAAGACATGCATCTCTGCCTGTAGAAACAACAAGTAATCCCGGTATGCTGCGATCAGCTGTGGTCCGGAGAACTGCTCCATGTCGACAGTGGAAATCGGCATCATTCGGGTACTGTAAACCTTTTAAATCCCATTACACTTGACACTATTGAGGATAGCTTGTTTTTTCATTACACTGTGTCCTTACTAGGTGTGACAAGGCATTTGTCTGTTAAAACAATCAGAACATATTTGGGGGGAATTCACTTAGAATTAATTGCACCCATTAAAAGCACTGGCTATTTTCATGGGATGTCTGCCCCACAAAATCTGTGCTGAACGCAATTTCCATGTGCAATTCCGATCTTCCGAGTATATTGTGGAGGATTCAGCAGAACATCATGATCTGTACTGTACAGCATCACTCCACTACTGTGGTCCAGACACCTGAATAACCTTTTTAACATGCTGAAAAATCTGGATATGCAATGTTTAACAGTGTTCTGCATCATTTAATCATTGTTTGAGGATTTACTGCTGATATGATTTGTAGAAATGTACACAAACATCTCTTTTAAATAAAATAATTAAAAGCGCAATGTAATAATGAGCCTAATAAGAATTTGCCCCTTCGTGTTTAATACAAAGTGAAAACGAGCAGGATTGCAGCACAATGAGATTTCACAGTGGGTGGGGCTACCCAATGAAATGATGGCGAAATAGAAACCAAGCTTTTTCTGAAATGTCCCATCACTCGTCGCTTGTTGGTGGATAAAGGTTGCATGGAAGAGGGGGCTATTATCATGTCATGCCTGGTTAATACACTGTTACACAAAGCTAATATTTGACACAATACACATAGCATTTTAAAGAATCCATTATACATCATTTTACTGTTAATTATTTATTAATGTCAGAAAATCATATAGTATTGAATGCTCTGTTTAGCTCCTGTAGAATTACATTATGACGGATGCTCACTGGTGCAATTGTATAGTGCCCCTCAGCAATGTAGTGCTGTCAATGGTGTCTGTTTTGTTGATCAGTTAAAATAGCAACATATTTGCTGAATAAATTCATGCAGTGTGCATAACCTCTAACAGCACACTGATGGCTGAAGTGAATTGTATTGTAGGGTATTAGATCTACTGTTGCATCCAGAACTGACATCATCAGGTCAAGTGTCACTAAAAGATCATCAGTCATACTGTTGCATACCCACAGAATGAGATTTAATGATTTGCCCTTGACATAGCAAACATATAAATGGACTGAACAAAACTATTGAAAAGAAACAAAAATAAAGGTTTGAAAGTGGTCATTGTTACAGGTGCAGGTTTTGTGTTATGGAAGTAACAGCCAACAATAGGAAACATAAAAACAATAAACTAGAAATGTTCCATTCATGCTTATGTAAAACTGACATTTAACTTAAACAGCAGTAATGTATGATGGGACAGCAGCTCAGTCATGACGTTTGTGATGTCATGAAGAGTGTCGGTGGTGTAATGGTGTTTTCTCATGAATAATGACACACTTATTCATGTTTTTTCTCCTGCTGTAATGGTAAGTGAAATGATGATGATGATGATGTCAAAATGGGACCACTGTACTGTGGCTGTCTGTACACTAGAGATATTGCTTTGGAGAAAACTGTGGCAGACTTCGACCTTTCTTATAAATGAGGAAGCGGTAGCGGAAACATCCAAACATAAGACATTTATTAACACACACTTTTCAGTGTCACCCCCTCAACATAGTCATACACACAGACATATTTGTGCGTCTCTCTCTCTCCCAGCTGATTGAGATCATTATCCCCAAGCCGTCCATCCTTATCGCTCTGTCAAGCCATGCTCGCCACAAAAACGAGTACTGTAAAGTGAATAAGGCTATATTGTAAACATTTTACTGCCTTTTTATAGTGTCACACCAGACTGAATATACAGTGTGTAGATGTGTTATGAAACAGAATTTCAAATATGGACATCAGCAGTGCAGCCACAATATGTTCTATGTGCAGGGTTTAAATTGGGATTTTCGAGGTAGCAGAACCCTTCGAAAAATAATCACATTACTAACTACTTTACACACTTTTCACAGATATGTTTTTTTCCACTCAACAAATTGAAATAATGTCTATATTTTGTCCTTGTCACTCACACTTCAGCTGTCACAGAACAACAAACAGATGTACATATGAACTAATTCATTCTACATAAGTAATGTTCAAGTATTCTACATAAGTAATGTTATTTTAGAAATATGTGTGTGGCAGACAAGCCTCTTGTTAGGTAGGGAAAGGAGGAAACAGGAACCGGATTAACAATCAACAAAAGCCGCGTGCATCTCACTCGAACTGGCATCCCCGGCTCCTCTTTATCCCTCTCCTGGCTGATTGGGCTGATTCAGTGCCGGGCGTCCATCGTAACGATCGGGACACATCCTCCTCCTCGTCACATACCCCCAATGCCCGATTCAGGCCGGGGAAACCTCTGGCCTGACTTACTGCCCCCTCCCTTCCTGGAGGGAAGTTGTTGCCCTTTCAGCCGTCCTTCCGCCAGACAGTCTTCTCTGCCACCTGGGAATCTGAGTAGGATGAGGGGAGAGGGAGAGAGGGAGCGGGAGAGCCTGAGAGAGAGAGGGGAGAGAGAAAGGAAAAAGAAAAAAAAACTCAGGTTCCTGATCGCTCAGCCACATGGTCCTCTGCCAGCTCCTCCGCCCCCTGTGGACAGCAACGGGATCCTCCACTCCCTGGCGGATGGCAGCAGCAAGGACTCCATGTCAGTGTGTCTTCCTCCAGTCCCAGGTTTGGGACTAGTGTGGCAGTCAAGCCTCTTTTTCGGTAGGGAAAGTAGGAAGCAGGAACCGGATTAACAATAAACAAGACTTTAATGAGACATCAACATAAAACTGAAACATAATGACACACACACAGAGCTGTCGCGTGCATCTCTCCCCCTCTCTCTCTCTCTCTCTCTCTCTCTCTCTCTCTCCTCCTCATCACAATGTGTAACCCATGTAATGCACTTAGAAGTAATTACATGAAAATAAAGTAACTAATATGATCACAAGAATTTTTAATATAATGCATTACACTACTTTGACTAAAAGGTCATAAGATTACAGTAACAGTAATTACTTTGTAATCACATTATACCCAACATTGCCACTAACCTGGCAAACCTGACAAAAGAAAAGACTATGGGCAGTCTGAATGTGAGACTAGTCCTTTGCTGGTTCTGATTTACATTTTTACATTTACATTTATTAAATTAGCAGAAGCTTTTATCCTAAGCGACTTATAAATGAGGAATAGAGCAAAAGCAATTCATCATAAAGAAGCAATAATATGAGAAGTGCTGCGATACAAAGTTTCAAATTGCTCAGAGAAGTACAAGCACACTCTCACAAGGTGATAGACCGTAGTGAAAGAATGGAGTGAGATGTTTGAGACAAGTGCTCACGAAAGATATGCATCTTTAGATGTGTTTTGATATCTGTATGTCACTAGTTAAGCAAAACTGTAAAACCTTTTAGTCTGGTAACTGAAGCTGTGACTTTGTCAAGCTGATATGCATTTTCAAATCAAGGTTTAAGCATGTATAATCACTCCTCAACTCACACTGAAGGTGGCCTGAAGCTTATGAAT
The DNA here is from genome assembly GCF_025860055.1 of Xyrauchen texanus. NCBI lineage: Eukaryota > Metazoa > Chordata > Actinopteri > Cypriniformes > Catostomidae > Xyrauchen > Xyrauchen texanus. The sequence goes on along the minus strand of NC_068300.1, from coordinate 42,462,094 downwards.
CTTTCATGGAATGCTATTCTCTCATTTTACTTTGACCTTTTCTCAACTTTGCGTCTCTTGACATGCCCACATCCTGTCACCAACAGCCGCTGTCACTGGTGTCACCCGGTATTTGCCAGCTCTTATTGAAAATGAATGGTGTCCTGTTTCTTTATGAATGCGAGTCGCTGACAGTGTGAACGGGGCTTAAGTCTTATCACAGGACAGCAATGTGTCCTTCACGCTCATGAGTAAGAGCTGTCACTGTCAGTTAACAAAGAGAAAGAGAGACCAAACCACAGTCTGTGAGACTCTACAATACAGTATAATGAAGTTCTGCTAGTTACTGACCTTCTAGAACATGTGACTTTCTGTAAAAGCCAATGGACACTAGGGTTGGGCGATGTCCCCTAAATTGGCAGTTGACGATGTTGACAGTAAAACATCGCGATGGATGATGATATCGTCGATTTTCAGAAATTATATGAAAAATTATAATTTTGTTATTTTACTAACCCCACTAATGACTCGTCGGCGCTTTATCAGTAGGTTGCACGACATGTGAAGCATTTTTTTTTTTTTTTAGCTTTCACTTAAGAGTTGTGCACTTTTTATTTTAACATATCTCTTTATATAAATACTATTTTCCACTTAAAAACTATAATTTTGTTATTTTACTCACTGATGAGCAAAAGGTCGAGGCAGAAATGACCATGTAGGCTACCTGCAGGAAATGGCCATTGATGGGGAAGAGGACCCGCTGACTTGGTGGAAAACGAACGACAAAAGGTTTCCGTTCATGGCAAGATTAGCACGGAAATATCTGTGCATATGTGCTACCAGTACTCCATCAGAGCGGGTCTTCAGCACAGCGGGTAGTGTAGTTACTCCAATCCGCAGCTTATTAAAACCAGATAAAGTGAATATGTTGGTATTTCTGGCCAGAAACATCGAAATTTAAACATGGTCTATGGTGAAAGATATTAGACTTCTTTACGCATTTTTCGCCATCCGTTGCGGAGCTATTCGATTTTGCATATTACTTTTTAAACGTTCATTTGTGTAGTTCATATGACCACTTTACAATATTTCAATAACATAATTTATTTTGTAGCCTGTGCTGAAGTTAATTGTGCTGCTAATTATAAGTGAAATGTTAATGCCGAGTTTCGGTCTGAGCGTTGTTCCCGTTTTCTTGTTTTAATAAATGTGTGTTATTCATATTCACCTTGTTTCTTTCATTTGATTTGACATTATGGATTTATGGCCAAGGAAATTTTTCTTTAATAATATTAACCAGACAAAAGTTATTTGACGTTCACTGGTCTGGGTTTATCTTAAACTGCCGCTTCAGTGTATACAAGAGCTATGTGACAATGAGCAAGATTTTCTGAGACACTACAACTACTAATAATTAATTAATAAAGGCTATTTTCTTGTAGCCTACAACATAAAATATTTTAATCTAAATGTACAGTGTAAGACATGTAACAAAAAGACAAGAAGCTAACAATGTCAAGATCAATATTTGTGTAGCCTGCCTGACACGGTATTTTCACAGACTAACACGTCACATCTCTGGCATATACTACAGTATTTAAAATAGCATATATGCATTAGTTATATTCTCAATTTAATTTACAGAGCAATCCCTGCAAAGTTTTTAGGTTAACTATAGAAGAGACTAGGATTAGTGAGTCACACTAGCAAGACTCGCAAAAGGGGGCGTGGCATCACGATGGTGGCTCTACATCGTGATGTTGGTCAGCCATCACGATGGACGATGATATCGTCCATCGGCACAACCCTAATGGACACAGAGTATTTGGTGTCTTAGATATAAAGCATGCTGTAATTTCACATGTGTGTTTAAATGACAGAGACACTGTTGAGACAGATCAACGATAGACCAGTATGCATGAATATAATAATTATCACTTTGTAATTTAACAAAATAAGTGACAGGCGGACGGTGTATAGACAGACAGACAGACAGATAGACAGACAGATAGACAGATAGACAGACAGACAGATAGACAGACAGACAGACAGATGGATAGGTAGAGTACATGTAGAAAGAATTAAAACCCCTTAATTTTTTCACATTTTGTTATATTGCAGCCTTAAGCTAAAATGCTTTAGTTTTCGCATCAGTCTACACTCTGATAAAGCAAAAACCAGATTTTATAACTTTATACAATTATTAAAAAGATAAAACTGAAATATCAGATTGACATAAGTATTCAGACCCTTTACTCAGTATTTAGTTGAAGCACCTTTGGCAGCGATTACAGCCTCACATCTGGATTTGGGGATTTTCTGCCATTCTTCTCTACAGATCCTTAAGCTCTGATGGGGACCGTCGTTGGACAGCAATGTTTAGGTCTCTCCAGAGATGTTTGATTGGGTTCAAGTCCAGGCTCTGGCTGGGCCACTCAAGGACATTCACAGAGTTGTCCCGTAGCCACTCTTGCGTAGTCTTGGCCGTGTGCTAATGGTCAATGCTATGTTGAATGGTGAACATTCGGCCCAGTCTGAGTTACTGAGCACTCTGGACCAGGTTTTCATTAAGGAGATTCTCTGTATTTTGCTGCGTTCAGCTGTCCTTCAACCCTGACCAGTCCCCCAGTTCCTGCCGCTGAAAAACACCCCCACAGCATGATGCTATCACCACCATGCTTCACCATTGGGATGGTATTGTGAGGTGATGAGCGTTGCCTGGTTTCCACCAGACATGACATTTGGAATTGAGGCCAAACAGTTCAATCTTTGTTTCATTAGACCAGAGAATTTTGTTTCACACTGTCTGAGAGGAGTGTTGCAGGGATGGTTGTCCTTCTGCGAGGTTCTCCCATCTCCACACATGATCTATGGAGCTCAACCAGGGTGACCATTGGGTTCTTGCTCTTATCAAGGACTTCTGCACCGATTGCTCAGTTTGGCCATGCAGCTATGTTCCAAACTTCCATTTAAGAATTATGGAGTCCAATGTGCTGTTGGGAACCTTTAATGCAGCTAAAAAAAGATTTAACCTTCCCCAGACTGTGCCTTGACACAATCCCTGTCTCTGAGCGCTGCATGTGGTTCCTTTGACCTCATGGCTTGGTTTTTGCTCTGATATACATTTCCAGCTGTGAAACCTTATGTAGACAGGTATGTGCCTTTCCAAATGATGTCCAATCAATTTCATTTGCCACAGGTGCAGAAACATCTCAAAGATGATCCAGAGAAATGTGGCCTGAGCTACATTTCATGTGTCATTGCAAAGGGTCTGAATTCTTATGCCATTTTTTTTTATACATTTGCAAAGTTATCAAAAATCCCTTTTTGCTTTGTCATTATGGGGTGTGGAGTGTAGATTGATGTGGTTTTAGCATAAGGCTGCAACATAAAATGTGAAAAAATGAAAGGGTCTGTTCAATTTCTGAATGCACTGTAGATGGATAGATTCTGCCATCTGCTGGGAATAATCTGCTAGAGGGGGTGTTGAGGTCACAAATGTAGTGGTCCTTTTTGGTCCTTAAAATAGTAAAGGTGCTGGATGCAATATCACATTTAGAGTTGTGATATTGCATTCCAAAAGTTAAAGGCCCAAGTAACATACAATTATTTAAACAAAAGGCAATGTTCACACTTCACATATTCTTTGCCACAAACTGGATTTGTGCAGTGCCCAAAAAAGCAAATCACTTAATAGCAAGAAATATACAATATGGAAAAACGTACAATTTATGTATGAGAAATTAATTAGATATCATTATTGCACTGCCAGATTTACTTGCTCTTTGTTCCCCAGGGAGGCCTTTCGTAATTGTATACAGATGCAATTAATAATATAGCTGTAAGCATCAATTACAGGGCCAAGCACCAGCATGGCAACCACTGCACAACCCAAAGATCTCACAGAGCAAACACAGATCACATTGCCCCAGACAACTTTCTGTTCCACAGTTCAGTGTGCTATTCACTGCACCACACAGCAACAATATTGCCAGAAAACAAAGAGACATACAAGCTTAGATACAAAATCACCAGAAATACAGAGATTTATACCGAATGACTTGTAAAGGTGGGGATTCTAACCCACAACCTTTTGAACAATAAACCAGTGTTTGAACACTCTAAATCACTCAGTTGGCATGTCTAATCAAGTCAAGTGGTTTTTATTGTCGTTTCAACCATATACAGTTAGTAGTACACAGCAAAACGAGACAACGTTCCTCCAGGACCATGGTGCAACATAAACAACATAGGACAAACACAGAACCACATGAGACTACACAGACTAAATCATATTTCTACATAATATTTCTACATAAAGTGCACGTGCAAACATGTGCAAAAAAGTACAGAACAGTACAATAATTACTAAAAAGGAACCGGACAATAGTCACAGTAAGAGACAGTGCAGCGCCGACCAGTACACATTTCTAATCTTTGAGTAATGCAAAAAGATGACACTTTCTAAAATGCAGAATGTAAACATTACATACTATGAAATACTGTTCTATGGACATAGCAGTTATTGAGGTAGCAGCCAGGTATAGAGTTACAATGAACTTACTGGCAAAGAGACTTCCTTAGGTTAAAGTCAGCACACAAGTGTAGCTTATCTTTTGAACTATTGGTGGCTCTGTCTCCAGACTTCTGTTATCCTCAGGACATGATATCGATGATGCATACCGATTTTGTTAAGATTTTTCACTTTTTTATCAGATTCAATATAGCAGAGTCTATATGGCTGATATGGAAATTCCTAACTGATTAGCATGCTAAGCTAATGTTGCCCTATGGATAGCATTGTGATCAAATAGCCCTGTAAGACAAAAAACCGAACAGTTAACATGCTAACATATTAGCATGCTAAGCTATCACATGTTTTTGGAACTACAGGGGATGCTGTCTCCAAATTTCACAGTCCTTTCAAAGGATATCAGTCCCTTATATATCAGAAGAACAACACTAAGACAAAGAACAAGAAGTATACCTGCGAGCAGAAATGATCTGTGATAAGCCCTGCAATTATTTAATAAAAGTATTTGTAGTATCTTTTGAAAGAAGACACTTTTGGGCCGAAGTTTCAGAATTAATATATGTTGTTAATTTTTAAAGTTAGAGAAGCTGAAGTTTATAGTAATGGAAATATTTTGTGCTAAACATGTTTTTATAATCTAGAAAACAATAATAATAAAAGTGCCAAGACAACCCAGAAATTCAATGTTCTCAAAGCCACAAGTCTAAAGAAGTTATATTTCAAAATTGAAGACGATCTAACAAAAAATTTGGTTCCTGCAAGCTTTTTTCTCTTTAAAATCGCAGGCAGCATACAGAGTAAAATTAAGGCTCTGCTTTTCAAGACGACACAAAATCTGACTGTACTGCTTTGTTATTATGAATAAAACAAGGCTGAATTTTTAAAAACAGACTTTGGAGACAGGCTCGTTTTGTTTATGAGACTCTAATATATAAGATCATATACAGTTTTACAACATGAGTGCTGCTCAGATTGCAGTTTATTGAAGATTGACAACAAAGGGTAAATCTTTCAGACGAGATCTCATGTAAACAATGGAGAATATATCAATATTTCTCAGATATATTACTTGGACAAAAAGTGCTATTGGATGTTTTTCAATGAATGCTTGTCATGGACAATTGACCCAAGTGTAACGAACTGGATTCATCTGGCGATCGCGTTGTGGCAGGGCGGAGAGTGGGGCCGGGTCATGATCCTACACACCCGGTCCCGTATTAGGCTAATTATGCCTCCGTGAGGAATAAAGGTCAACTGCAGGGGATCGTGCGGGAGAGAGAGATTGTTTACGGACATGTCCGTCATGTGTGTGTTTATGTTGTCTTTTAAGTTTATCATTAAAACTATTATTTATATTGTCAAACTGGTTCTCGCCTCCTCCTTTCCATTGATCACTTTACACTGGTGCCAAAGCCCGGGAAGGAGGAGGGATACGCCGTAGTAGAGTTATCGCCACTACCGTCCACCCCAATGGAGCAACCGGCCATCTGTCGGGGGACAAGGAGCCCAGCCGCCTGAAAGAGGACGATGGCCGCCGACCGCGAGGGGAGAAGGGGCTCCTAACCGACCACCTGGAGCGGTCAGGGCCCCTGCCAGGGGCGTAGGAGTCGCCTACCAGCTGCTGAAACGCGGCGGGGTTTAAGACCACGAGCGGGGAGGGGCTCACTGCCGACCGCCTGGAGTGAGAGAACTGCTGCCAGGGGCGGGGGAGACCCCTTCTGTTCCCCGAGAACGCGGCGGGGTGTTCCGTCCACCCGGGGCTGGAGGACTGCCTCTGATCCGCCCAGAGAGGCGCGGCTGTCAGCCGATAGAGGGTGGAGGAGTGGCCGAGGAACAAGCTGCGGCGTATCGGAGAACTGGCAAGTTTTTTTTTATCTCTCTCTCCTCTCTCTCTCTCACTGTCGCTCTGCGTTGGCCTTTTCCCTCTTTTAAATTTGACAGTGTTTTTTGGGGGGTACTACACTGTTACAGGAAGTACCCCCCCCCCATTTTAATTATTTCTGTTTCCCTCCCCTTGTCCCCTCCCTCGTCCAGGTAGATGGGGATGACCTGCTGGCAGACTAGACTTAAAGCACGCCCTCCCCCAGGGAAAGTGGGGGGGGGGGGGGTGTACGTCAGGCCGGGGGCTCCCCAGCCTGAGAGAACGAAGGAGGAATGTGGCAGGGCGGAGGGCGGGCCGGGTCGTGATCCTACACACCCGGTCCCGTATTAGGCTAATTATGCCTCCGTGAGGAATAAAGGTCAACTGCAGGGGATCGTGCGGGAGAGAGAGATTGTTTATGGACATGTCCGTCATGTGTGTGTTTATGTTGTCTTTTAAGTTTATCATTAAAACTATTATTTATATTGACAAGCCGGTTCTCGCCTCCTCCTTTCCATTGATCACTTTACACGCGTTTTCATAAAAAAGGTATGAAGTCCCGTTTTGATATTGCATGTTTTCATTTGTACTCCTGGCACACATAACTAAAGAGCTTTTTCTGGAGTATTGCTATCATGAAACAGAGATCGGATATCAATGTTGAACCCTTAGACCTTTGAAAAGATGTATCATTTGTTAACATTCATTACATTTATAGACGGTAAATTATATATTAAACATAAGCAGAGTGACGTCACCACCTCATGTGTATCAACAGGTTAATGCACTGAGCCACACAGTTGACATTTTTTCAAGTGGCAAAGAGACTTCCTGAGGTTAGAGTCAGCACACAAGTGTAGGTTATCTTCTGACCTCATCATCTCTACACTGCTTAAGTATCATCAGGACATGATGTTGATGATGCATGCTAATTTTCTTTGAAATCCGACAATGTATTTAAAAGATATATCACATTTTATAAAATTAAATATGGTGGAGAGGCAATATAGCTGATATGTGGAACATTGGTATAGTTGAAATCCTCATGATCCACAGAATCCACAGTCTTCAACTCCATGATTTTAGGACATACAGTTCAAAAGTTACAGGCAAAAAGTATCTTTATAGGTGGTGCTGTCGCAAAACTCTGCTTGTGCCCTCAGACTATGGTCCTCATGAAGCATACCAAGTCTACTTTTGATAGGACAAAGGGTTGCCAGGATACAGGCTCAAATCCATTTTCACATCAACCTTGTTAACTTTGTGATGCCGTAACTGCTGAAATTCAAAATTACCAAAAAATTCCATTGTTTGGGAAAATCAGACCAAGTTTTTAGGGTGTGTAAAGTGACTTCAACAGAGATCAAATTCAGAATTTGATTGTGGAACTGCCCAGCAACCATTCAACTATTCACCAGTTGACAGATCTAATGTGTGGCAAAGAGACTTCCTCAGGTTAAAGTCAGCACACAAGTGTAGGTTATCTATTGAAATATAGGTGACAATATCTCCAAACAATGTATTTAAAATATATTTTTGAATAAATGTCAATATGGTGGCGAGGCAGTATGGCCGATATGGGAAAACTGGTATCATTCAATTCTGCATGATCCAAAGAATCCACAGACACCAACCTCATATGTTCAAAAGTTATGGGCAAAATGAGCAATTGTTTCACATATTTTGACCCATAGGAGGTGTTGTCGCCTAACTCTGGAGGTGCCCTCAGACCTTTGCCCACATGAAGCATACCAAGTTTCATTTCAATATAACAAAGAGTTGCCATGATACAGTCTCAAATCCGTTTTCACGGCCACGTCGTTATATATTTGCTTGTGTAACGTTTCAACAAAGTCGAAAATCTAAATTCAATATGATTAATTCTGTGCAGCTCAGTCTGTAGAATTATTTGAACCATTGTTTAGGAAAATTGGAAAAAGTTTGAAGAAAAAGTTGGGGAAAAAAACTATAAACATCATAATCCAAGATGGCAGTTACTGTAATGGATGGAGTTTTAATATAAAGGGAGCTATTCATGACCACCCCTATCAGTGTGCCAAATGTGATATTTTTCCTATATATATTTCTATGGGCTGCCATAGAGGAATAAATAACAATACTAATGAAAACATTAGGTGCCACAGCACCTTCGGTGCTATTAAATGACAGCTTTGTACTGAATGAACAAAGGTGTGAACTACCCCTACCACCAGTGGCTCTCTTTTTGAGCACAGATCTGATAAGGATATAAACTGCAACCAATATAAAATGGTTGCAGTTCATGAACCCTGGTCTCTTTTGACCGAAGACAGATGAGATTGCTGATGTTAACTCTCACATATCTGTTTATAACTGTACAATTCTCTTTTAATGTAATCTTAATCCTGTATATCGGTTATTCATATAAACAATTCAATTCTATAGAGTTGTGAGGTCAAATTGTAGGCAAATTGTAGTAATGTGTTACTGGTCAGATTTTTAAAGCTGAACGAGTACAGTACTTGATTAGCCGATGTAAGAACTCCACATTCGGAGATGGAAGGGAGGAGAAGAGCAGTGATGTAGTCAAGTAAGGCTCTTTATTTCTCTGTCTTCAACACTCTGTGTGCACTCTTCTCAGAGCTTTTCTCAGTTCAATCAGATCAGTGTCACACAAACTTCATCAACATAAACTTCTCTGAGACTTCAGCTTCACAGTACGTATTAACTTCAATACAAACTCAAATTAATCAAATTACTTTTTGAATGTAACTGTATTCTAAATACCAATGATTGAAATTGTAACTGTAGTGGAATACAGTTTCCCTTTATAGTGTTTCCCAGCCACGCCACCCCAACCTAGCGATGGCACCGATACAATACCTGGATCAGAATTGGGTCCAATAATGATGTTTTTACCCGGATCGGGAATCAGTCCGACGAGCCCGATACAAATCTGATTCTGCATGTTAATGATTGACGTCAATGTCAAGCTCAAATAATAACATAAATAAAATCAGCACTAAAGCAGTTCATATAACTTGTGCATTTTATTCAGGCTCTTGCAGAAGTCTGCGTTTGTGTTCTCTGACACCACACTTTACTGAACGAGCAGCACTCTGCCAACACACACACATAAACACGCACAGAGGCTCGTGATGCGCTACTCAGCTCAATATTTGGTCGCTAAACACAAACGGGTGGGTTTAGGAATTTTGAGGCCCCAAGCAACCGACCAACCCGGGGCCCCATTTAGAAAATAATTTGAACAATTGGCTTCCAAAAATTACTGTGAGATTGAAAGTGGATTGATATACTAATAAAACTAAAATGAAATAAATGAGAGAGAGAGAGATCTGAAATGTTCAAAAGTGTGCAGTGAACCGGCTTGTTTTCTCCTGAAGACTTTCACTGGGATCATGTTATTTTCACTGCTGCATTCTGCAGACTAGTTTTGTGCAAGCTTTTCCTATTTTATAATGAAATAATGTATTGATAGAGGTCAGTTCCACACAGTGAATTATAGAGAAACACAACACTGGTATTGGATCAGGATCCGTATCAAACGATACTCATTTTCTTGATACTTGGATTCTCATTAGATGCATATATTTGCAACATTTTCAAAAATATCTCAAATTCAATCAAATCGCCTCAGAATCAACCTTTAGATGCACGCAGTGACGCATGGATAGTGACAAACAGGTGTTTAGGAAAGTGCTGTGGTGGTCTTTGTGGGAGGAAATCAAATCTAAGGACCCTTTTAACCTTCAGCCCCTTGTACCCTACTGTAAACTGTCTAGTACAGTATGTTTATTTAGTATTTGAAACATTCTGAAATAATAAACATGTCATTGTCGTCTCATGAACTCACATCATTGCATGTTTACTTCAGCGAGTGGCATCCAGTTATCATCTCTGATATAAATGTGTCTGTTTGGAATTTTTCATCTTTTATTTATTTATTTTTGCAGTCCGATCGAATTATGAGCAAAAGAGACTTAAAGGAACAGTTCACCCAAAAATGAAAATTCTCCCATCAACTCACCCTCATGCCATTCCAGATGTGTGTGACTTCATCTGCTGAACATGAACTAACATTTGTAGAATGCTTCAGCTCTGTTAGTCCATACAACTCAAGAGAATGGTGGTTGGAACTTTGAAGCTCCAAAAAGGACATAAAGATGGCACGAAAGTAATCCAAGTGATATAATAGGTGTCTGTGAGAAACAGATCAAAAGTCCTTTATTTTTTACAATAAATCTACACTTTCACTTTCAGAATGTGAAATTATTATTTACATTTGATAGATTATATTTTATGTATACATCATGGCAGTATTTGCTGTACTGCCTTCAATTTATGCTCATTTAAATCATTGTTGTACAGTATTTATTTTACAGTAATGAGAATATAATAAAACTCACATTACTGTAATAAAAATTACAGAAAATAACATCTTGATGGTTTTAATTTAGGCTTCATTTTCTTTATTTATGCTCAATATATTTTATTTTGTATTTATTTATTTTATTAAGGTAATATATAACCTGGATATGTTCTTGTAAGATTCACCTGGTCACAGTGTGTGTGTGTGAGAGTGTGTGTGTGTGCGTGCGTGAGGGTGTGTGTGTGTGTGTGTGTGTGTGTGTGCGTGCGTGCGTGTGTGTGTGTGTGCGTGCGTGAGTGTGCGCGAGTGCGTGAGTGTGTGTGTGTGTGCGTGAGTGTGTGTGAGTGCGTGCGTGAGTGTGTGTGTGTGTGTGCGTGTGCGTGTGCGTGCGTGCGCGTGTGTGTGTGTGTGCGTGTGTGTGTGTGCGTGCGTGCGTGCGTGCGTGAGAAAGCGGGACAGAGAGAGGAATTGCTTGTTAATGTCTCTGTACACAATGTTTCTATCATGACAATCCGATCAGGTGTCTTCAGAATGTAGAACACTACATTTTCACAAATCTAATGCTGATAACTCCATTGCCTCATTCAAGACAGAACAAGAATTTCTCTCTTGTCTCTCGTCTCTACTCTTGACCTCTGACTGCTGCATTCATCAGCTCTCTCCTCCTGTTTCCATGGATACCTCACAGCCAATCAGCTGCTTTGTCTGTGGACCGTACTAAAGACAGCAGATGGAGCTAGCGCATGTATTACACATGAACACACACAAACACACATGTACAGGTCGCAGTATACACTCACACACTGTAATGAACCTGATGTGCGTGTGTTATGTTGTGTTGTTTTTATGCATCATGATTGTTGCCCCCCCCTCAAGTAACACGACACATCTTGTGTCGGACGGCTGATGCAAATGTATGATGCGCATGTGACATCACAGGGCACAAACAGAGCGCAGTTCGGTGTGAATGAGTGAGTGTACCACGCTCTCTGTGTCTACACATCCGCAGACGCATGACCATGGCACAAACACTCGCCGTTATGTGAGTAAATGATGTTATCTGCTGCCGTTTGTATGAGCTGTTTTTACCACTATGCACCTGGGCTAACATGCTGACTCATGCGCACTCAGGAATATTCCACAGGGAATCTGTGATGTGTGTAATAATTGCGGGGACATGCCTGCGTTTGTGGTGTTTTCAGGCTGTGTGTTGGAGTAGAGGACATTTGCTGTGATGGTGAGCGGCGTGTGTGTGTTGTGGCTGTTTGCTCTGCTGAGCTGACGTGTTTTCACGTGTCGTATGAAACACGAGGAGCTGTGACACTTGTGTGTGTCGGTCAGGTTTTGACTAAATGTCCCATGAGGATAGTAAGACCTGAAATTAGCTACATTGTGAGGAGCAGCCAGCATTTCCAGTGACGAAAACATACTAAATGATGTCTTAAGGAAAAAGGTTTGTGTGAGGGTTAGAGGACGAATAATTCCATTAGCTCAGCATAAAAGAGTCAAAAGAAAGTCCCCACATGGATAAAAAAAAAGAACTGTGTGTGTGTGTGTGTGTGTGTGTGTGTGTGTGTGTGTGTGTGTGTGTGTGTGTGTGTGTGTGTGTGTGTGTGTGTCCGTAGCTGATGTGCATTATGACGTAATTTCACAGTCACATGTCAAGAGCACTGTGTGTATCTCTGAACTTCTCCTCTGTGTGATGTGTGTGTGTACGTGCATTTGTCCTTCATGTGCTTACATCTGTCTGTAGATGTCATAGGTGACTGCAGACATGTTTTGCAGACAGTTTGTTTTCAAAGCATATATGTATATATATATATTGTTTTTAGACAATGTTTAGCTGATAAAGTGTATAAATCGTAATATGAGCATCTAGAAAAGGCATGTGTGTGTATGGAGATATGACCATGTGAAGGTGACTGAGGTGGTATTTGGTCTGAAGTGGTTCTTTGTACTTTATAGGGAGCTCCAATGATGACCTTCAAGGTGATTTAAAAGAAATACAAGCATACTGCACACTATGTTCTGAATACTGCACACTATGTTCTGAATACTGCACATTATGTACTGAATACTGCACACTATGTACTGAATATGTACTGAATACTGCACACTATGTACTGAATACTGCACACTATTTACTGAATACTGCACACTATGTACTGAATATGTACTGAATACTGCACACTATTTACTGAATACTGCACACTATGTACTAAATACTGCACACTATTTACTGAATACTGCACATTATGTACTGAATACTGCACACTATGTACTGAATATGTACTGAATACTGCACACTATGTACTGAATACTGCACACTATTTACTGAATACTGCACATTATGTACTGAATACTGCACACTATGTACTGAATATGTACTGAATACTGCACACTATGTACTGAATACTGCACACTATTTACTGAATACTGCACACTATGTACTGAATATGTACTGAATACTGCACACTATTTACTGAATACTGCACACTATGTACTAAATACTGCACACTATTTACTGAATACTGCACACTATTTACTGAATACTGCACACTATGTACTGAATACTGCACACTATGTACTGAATACTGCACACTATTTACTGAATACTGCACACTATGTACTGAATACTGCACACTATTTACTGAATACTGCACACTATGTACTGAATACTGCACACTATTTACTGAATACTGCACACTATTTACTGAATACTGCACACTATGTACTGAATACTGCACACTATTTAATGAATACTGCACACTATTTACTGAATACTGCACACTATTTACTGAATACTGCACACTATCTACTGAATACTGCACACTATTTACTGAATACTGCACACTATGTACTGAATACTGCACACTATTTACTGAATACTGCACACTATTTACTGAATACTGCACTCTATGTACTGAATACTGCACACTATGTACTGAATACTGCACACTATGTACTGAATACTGCACACTATGTACTGAATACTGCATGCTTTTAAAAAACAATATGCATTTCACATCACTTATTATCACATGACTTTATCATCACACTTCCTGTTTAATTCAGTGAGTGATGGCTAGTTATCATCTGAAAGAGACCTGGATCAGCTAACTGTGGTGATGATGACAGTGTACAGTTTATTTTATAAATCGCTATTATAAATATGAGACACTTTTCAGTATTGATGTGATTCCATCAAAACATCAATGCGCTATTGTTTTATAATAATAGAATGTATATATTTTCTGTATTAGTTATGTTATCTTGAACATTGTCTAGCATTCACTTCATGTGTTATTGTAGTTTAGATTAAATGACACAGATCAGTGCTTATGGCACTATATGTCACATGCTCTAAGAAGAACGCCAATTCAGGGTCAGTTTTGATCCCCAAAACTGAACGAAGGTCCCTGCAGGAATCAAACACCCTGCCGATGTTCACTCTACTTTTCTCTCGACCACGATCATGTTTCCGCTTAGCCTGATGGGATTTGGTAGATAAATGTTTGTGTAGGAGTCAGTGTTGTGCTGGAATCCATCTCTAAGATAAAGTCACCTAGTGTTGCAGACTGTCTGTTGTCACTGAAGAGAAGCTAATACTGACGCTCTCAGGAACACGCATAAACATCACATTCTTCTGATTTTCCCTGCAAAACAGACCCACTCCCTTCACATGAAAATCAGCCTACAGGCTTTAACAGGCAACCTAGGAATTCTGGGAAGGACTCATTTTTTAAGTTGCGTTACAAGCCGTTCACACATTGGCAAAAAAAAGGCAAATATTACATGAAAATTGTTACATATTGCACCTTGAAATAAAAGCCTTCAATAGAGTCTCCTGACTTGAGGATAGTGGGTTAAACTGACCTTTTGCAAAGCCCCGTCTTAAAAGCATTTTTGACTAATCCTGTCTTAACATCTGTTGCCAGGCTGCCATTATTTTGATATACGTGAGCCTACGGGAGTAACATATTTGAGAATTAAGCAGGAATTTATCAAAATGAGCCAAAAAAATGTCAACTATGATGTTGCCGGGTTAAATGTTATAGTTACATGAGGTACCTCGAGAGGATACACGCCGTTTCTTTTTTTAAATATAAAAATACAAACTGAAGAATAGTCTCAGTCCTCAGTCACAAATGAGCAACGAACCCTACATGTGCTCCAAGGTACATTAAAGCTAATAACTGAATGCTAATTCATTTATATATTGATTAAGGTCTTAGTAAATGTGATGGTAAATAAAGAGTTCTCCGCATCAGTGTTATGAGCTGTTAATGTTATCAGGTGTGTAATCGCTGTCAAATGACGCTTTTCTCTTTTCAAGTGACTGTGATAATCGTTTTTCTTTATTCTGATTCACATTCTCCACAGTTTTCAATCTAATTACTGTGTAATTTAACAATTTATTTGACAAAAGAGAAATATGTATTACAATGTCACTCTTCATTCCTGCTCACTTAAGAATAGTATCATTCCGTTTGGTAGAATATTTTGCCTGAAGCCGCACCATTCAAGGCAATCTCCCATTCATTCCTGCAGGGAGTTCTGCAGAGCTCGTCGGAGCGAGCAACTGTAACCAAGGGGGCGGAGCATAGTGTAGGGTCAATTACTTTTTACTATAAATGATGTATAGGGTGCGGAGTAGGAGTGGGCACGAGCACTCAGAAGTAACATCAATGACTGATCATGAAAACGATGATCGAATATGAAAATGCTTGTCGTGATTTTCACTGTGACAACTGAATTTCAGCTGTACTTTGATTGTCAACAGAGACGTCTCATAGCAACCAAACTGAGAAACGATGCATCAGTGCTAGTGTTTGTTCTACAGGTTTACCATAATCAAAAGAAAGTTGAATCCACCGTGTTTTGAACATCTGTCTCAGCACACGTTTGCTAAACAGCTTTTATTGTCATATCATGTAGAAACTTTGACTCATTCATGTATATTATTTAATAAAAGTGAAGGTTTATCATTGACTGTAATTCTCCCTCGGTGTCGACACATCTGCGTGACACATCTGCATTTCAGTGACAAAGTGGCGTTCCAATGTAGTTTTCTCAGTATGAAGTTTAAAATTCCAAGTTAAATGGGAGGAAGCATTCATCACAGCAAGAAAGCGTGACTTCCTGTCCGGGGCACAGACGGTGCTCTACACTGCGGAGAATCGCACACACACACAAGGTGAAATCTTCAAACATCTAGATGGAGCTCAGCTAGTAACAGAATGCAGGATCTTCAAAAGTATTTTCAACTTAACACTGCGTTTTAAAACCCAGATGATTATGGTTTCAGGGATGCACGTTCTGAGTTTTATTGAATTGGCCAGCGAGTCTTCACATAATGTCTTTGTCCCCCCGTGTCTCAACAGTAATAGATTTTTGCTGGTATTAAATCATATGGGGCTTTTATTTTGGTGGAACACAGGAAGTGCAGTGTGTATTTGACAGTTTGCAATGTTGCTCACTACAAATCTGGTGAAATGCTGTCACCTCCTTCTTTTCCGTTATACTGTGTCCCATTTTTACATTTGTATAATAACTTGTAGTGATTACACATTTTTCGAATTGTGTAAATGTCTGAGCCTGCATCGTTTTGCTAAAAAAGCTTAAAAGAGTTTATCATGATCCCCGCACACGCAAACAGACCAGCGTGTCACCCGTTAACACGGACACATTATTCATTTCATAAAATCACCTTTTGTGGTTTAATGATCACAAATGACGATGCTGAGATTTAGATTTTATTGAATAATTTTGCACTCCAAAAGGAAGATGAAATTAATCTAATGACGCACTCTTCTGGAAACTTATTTGTCAAAAAAGGAACTTCAATCATTGCGATATTCACGATATTGCTTAATTTTATATTGCCAGCAAAATCATTGTAACAATATCGTGAATATTCAATATATCGTCCAGTGCTATGTGAATGCAGACAGCTACACAAGCTTGATTTTGAGCATTGCTGCTTTTCAGAATGTGTCAGACTGCAATTCATAACACAGGTGAAGTATACATTGCATTCTCAACATGGCCTCAAGGGGCGCTATAGCAGACATCGGTGTGAACTGTCCGCTTCTACCGTTCAAGTCAACTACTGTCATGCTGGAGTTATTTTGCTGTGTGAAGACAATATTGCCGATCAAGTGAATTTAACTCCATATATTTATAACTGAAGTTTTAAGACATTTGAGGGTAACTCATCACTCCCTTGAGTACTGAAGATGTCACCGCTACAGTAACACGTGATAACATGTTCATGTTGCTTTGGTAATGCACTCGCATCTGCGTTCACATTCATGCTTCAAATATTTTGCTTAGAAACAGGGGCGGGACATATCAAACGGTTTGTCCTTTTTAAAAAATAATAATAATATATAACCAATAGTCTTCAGTTTGCATCACAGCCGTGAAACCTGATTTGCTGCTTGATATTTCTTGTCAGGTGGTATTAGGGGGCGGATGTTGTCATTTTATTTTGATTGAAATTTGGATATGTCAGAGTGCCTGCTGATGTGTTCAATATTTTTTGTTCTTTTTCCTGGTAGAGAAAGACTGTAAATTGTAAATGCATATATTTGCAGAGACTTTTGGGAGTACACTAGCATAAAAATGCCCTCAAAGCTAATAGACAGGGAGTAAAAGCCAAAACTTGTGGCTTTTTTAAATGAACAACTCATCCAAACCCATGTCACTTTTATTCTTCTATGGAACACAATGAGATTGAATGTTCACAGTGGTCTTTGACATTCAATAAATGAAAGCTTTAAAATGACAAAAATCTGTATAAATGTATCATAAAAGTGGTCCATATGACCTTTTGAAGTCATCCAATAGAAACAAACCAAAATATAAGTTGTTATTCTCTGGGAATCTCATGTCACACTTGCATTGTGTCGCTGTCGGGTTCTCATCTGTGTGTTTAACAGCGGTCTGGTGCAAAGTTACATACTGAGTACACATGGAGAAATGAACTTCACCTGTCATTTATTGATCAATATCACACACTTACACTACCACATGTACTGTATGTTGTTGTGCACATATAGCGTGTAGACGAGGCTAGTGTTTCAAAGAATGCGAGAGATTATAACGCTTTTATGCATAAATACATTTAAATTCCCATAACAATGGAAAGGAAATGGTAGAAAAGCATTTCAATTTGCCTTTGGTTCAAACGTCCCTGGACTTTGCCATGTTTAATAATTGTAGTGGCAAACCCATGACACAGTAAACACACTAGGTATAATGAAGTCACTGCTTACAGCTGATAAGGACTTAAGTGTGTGTTATGAGTAGCTGGCGGTGTTAGGTGTCTGACGTGTGTGTTTCTCCTTGTGTCGTAGGTATGTAAATACTTTGCACCAGTACTGCTGTCCTGCGCCACTGCACTCTAAGCAGCTAGCTGTACCTGCTCCTCTCTCGGAGTGCAGGTAAGAGGCGCTTTGACTCCAAAAACTCAATGTCTAGACTAACAGAAAGCATCTAAACACAGGCTATAAACTTCATTTGAATTTACTATTTGAATTCATATTTTGGTCTGTGATGATGAAGTAATAGTAGCAAATAGTGGTTCATAATTGCAATACTTGAATCCAATGTGAATGTTAATTCTTTGTTGTTGAATGGCAGATTTATCAAAGCGTAAGAGTGCTGCTAGCTTAAAGGAATAGTTCACCCAAAAATGAAAATTCTCTTATCGTTTACTCATCCTTATGCCATCTCAAACCCGTATGACTTTCTTTCTTCTGCGGAACACAAACAGAGATATTTTAATGGAGATATGATGTCTGTTTGTCAATGAGGATCAAAGCTTTCAAGCTCCAAAATGGACATAAAGGCAGCACAAACCTTGAGTGGTGTACAGCGCTCTGTGTGTGTCGAGCGGAGGAAGTGTAATCAAGCTTGGAATCTAGATCGTGCCAAGTAGACTGCAGATGGCATGATTATAAGTGAAAAAGGAGTTACATTTTGGTCTGTTCTCATCCAAAACTGCCCATAACGCTTCAGAAGACATGGATTAAACCACTGGATAATTAACTTGCTGCCTTTATGTCCTTTTAGAAGCTTGACTTACATTGTATGAGCAATCACACATCCTGTAACCATCAACAAAAGCTTTGTTTGTGTTCTGCAGTAAAAAGAAAGTCATATGACTTAAGAGACGGCATAAGGGTAAATCTCTTGGTGCACTATCCCTTTAATTAGTCTCATGAATCTGGAATAAGGTTAATGAATTAGTTTTTAAATGGAAATGAAATGATATCACCTGATATGTTATACTGAGGGGGGACTGAAATAATTCTGTGGAATGGACTGAACATGTAAATGTGTTAACATATTTAAATAAGCCTGAATATTTCATAAATGAGCATGTAAAGAGTGGACAGAGTGATGCCCTTGAGAGAGAGTTTAGTACAGTATGCAGGAGTAGTGTATGTGTGTGCACTGTGTAGTATGCTGTTCTTATAGTGTGCTTCTCTGACAGGGATGATGATGTGCTGCATCAGTTTTGTTGTCCTCCGTCTGGAAGCAGCAGTCCTTCAAGATAGCAGCCATGGATCTGTCTCCTTTACCACTCTTGATCTCTCACAAAACGTTCTTCCGGAAGCATTGAACTCCTGAAAGAGTCAGTTTCTCTGCGGAATAAACATCTGCAGTAGTCTCTTACATTTACCAGTAGGACAGATGGCAATATTTCTGCAGTAGTGCATTTAAATGTGTAGTCCGTGGACATAGTAGTGCTAGTAGATCTAAAGCTAACAAAGAGTAGTGCTTAAAGGGATGTCATAATGTAATCACCTTCATGTCCTATAAACCAGAATTATTTTCTTTCATGGAGCACAAAAGGAGGTTCTAGGCAGAACATTTTCATAATGAGACCTGATGCTTTCAGGCTCTATAAAAGTAGTAATGTACTATATTCCAAGTGTTTTGAAGACATATGATAGCTTTATGTGAGATACAGATCCAATCAGAAGGTGTTGTTGGTCACATTTGGTCTGTTGCTCACATTAATCTGTGTTTTATTAAGGATAGGATGTCATACAGGTTTGGAGCAACATAAGGGTGAATATGATTTAATCTTTCAGTGAGCAGTCCCTTTGACAACAAGAAACGGATTCAGCTTGGAAAATGATAGTGTTGGTTGGACAGTATATGTGTCTCTAATGCAATTCCACAGGACAGGAGTTTATTGTGCACCTCGTGGAAGACTGAAATTAGTGTAAGAAGCCATGAGAGAAATCAACAGTTTCATCCAGTAATCAAAGTGATGCATGGCAAAATATAAGCAATATTCATTCAAATATCAATTATTATATTACTGCTGTATTTGCTTTGCCAGATGTCAGTCGTGTGTTTTAACAATGTAACAAGATTCAAATTAAAAGTCTAGTTTCTTACACCCCTCTTGTATATTTATATATGTGATTTGTTTTGTTACTTAAAGGTGCATTCAGTAATTTGAATTCCTAAAGACGTTAATTGTAATTTTGCAATATATGTAGGAAATCATGAGCACTCGCATTAAAATGAAGTCATATCAGTAACCTTATAAAAGCTGTCTTATTCTACATGGAGAGGGTCAGCACATGGGGGCTGCCATGTTAGAATCACATGACCAGCTGAATACTACTCAATAATCTCAGTAACCGTCCTGTTATTTGACACTTTAACTCATTGATTAAAGTAACTATGACTGACTATGAATTCTACATTTCTACTAGTGTTTTCAACAAATATGTTTAAAATGATGTACACTCACATGACATAAAGACTCAAGTCATATTCTTAGAAAAATAGCTGCATTATTCTACACGTGGTGCTGGACGCACATTCATGAGTGCTGCCATTTTGTGATCACATGACAAGCCGAATATTACTGGCTTTTCCACAGTAATCTCTTGTAATTGGATATGTTCAACTGCGGGATAAATGAATCGTGACTGACAGGGAATAGTGCTTTTCTATAATGGCATCTGGAGAGAGAAATGAATCTGCATCCACGTCACTAAGTGTGCAACACAAACAGACATTTTACTGAGTGCACCTTTTACATCAACACTGTGTTTTTATTCTTATTGTGTATTGTTTCCTGTTAGTAGTTAATCTTGAGTTATTAAAGAAAAGTTCTGGGTTCAATACTATTTTATTACATTTTTCATTTAAGCTCTATGAACAGCATCAAACTCATATGGACATTTCATCTTGTCCCTCAGTTTGTAAAAACAAACAAAAACTGTGTTTGCCGTCATACATTTAAAGGGCTAGTTCACCCACAAATTTAAATTCTGTCATCATTTACTCACCCTCATGTCATCCCAGATGTGTTTGACTTTCTTTCTTCAGCAGAACACAAATGAAGATTTTTAGAAGAATATTTCAGCTCTGTTGGTCCTTACAATGCAAGTGAATGGTGACCAGAACTTTGAAGCTCCAAAAAGCACATAAATGCAGCATAAAAGTAATCCATAAGACTCCAGTGGTTTAATCCATGTCTTCAGAAGTGGTATGATTGGTGTGGGTGAAAACCACATTCATTTTTTATTAAATGTGTACTATAAATCCTCCTCTCCACTTCATCTTTCACTTTCACATTCTTCTTGTGTTTTGGTGATTCACATTCTTCATGCATATTAGCTACTGGGCAGGGAGAAACATTTACAGCAAAAATAAACTGAAATATTGATCTGTTTCTCACCCACACCTATCATATCACTTCTGAAGTCATGGATTTAACTACTGGAGTCTTATGGATTACTTTTATAATGCGTTTATGTGCTTTTTGGTGCATCAATATTTTGCCACCCATACACATGCCACTATATGGATCTACAGAGATTCTCAATTATTCTTCTAAATATCTTAATTGGTGTTCTGCAGAAGAAAGAAAGTCATACACATCTGGGATGGCATGAGTAAATGAGAGAATTTTCATATTTGGGTGAACTATCCCTTTAAGGAGGTTATGGATCAAAGGAAGTCTATGGGGCAAGTTTTCCAGAGCAATTTTTCAAATCAGCAATGCATTTTTGAAGCTTCTGTACAAAAATGTGTTGTTTGAGCTGTAAAGTTGTCTACTTTTGTGGTTTATTGAGATTGCTTAAGGTGCATAAACTTCTGATTATATGACACTTCTGGTATCATGTAAAATGTACATCGTTTATTAGATTTAGTCTAGTCTTTTTACCGGCAGATCTCATGAAAATACAATACATTTTCAAATTTCATTCCACATAATGGCGCTGCAGTTTTCTGATCAAATGCCCACTGTGTGGCGCTAGAAGCGAGTGAAATGTGAGGTTTTAAAGGTTAATGCTCTATTGAGTTTTAAATCAACAAAACCTACTAACCGCTTGTGTTATAAAAGCAAATATGAGATGAAAAACACAATTACTGAAACAACCGTGTCATTTTGTGGTGCGCCTTTAACACTTTCGACTCACGTGTCGACTCATGTGCTCTTCAGGACTCATATCCTTTGCATTGCAAGTGCAGCGCTCTATCAATTGAGCAACCGCACAATTGAGTGTGATCGAACAAGCTTTAAATGTAGTTGATTATGTAATGCAAATGTTAAAATGCCTCGCCTTACAAGTTATGTTCTACAGTAAAATCATTTATATGTCAAAAGATATCATTGTGTGAGGAACAGGGTGAAAATTAAGTGTTTATGAACTGATAATCTGCCATTTAACTCGTGATTTGTAAGTAAATTACAGTAACTGTTATTTTCCAGGAAAGTGCTGTGATGCGTACAACAAGCCACATAGGAATTGGTTTGCAAACATGAAGGTATAGTAACATGAGTCTATGAGACCATGTTTTCTTTTTGCCAGTCTTTTACTTGTATTTGAATGTTTATTCCAGTGCAATGCCTTGCCCCATAGGGTTCATTGACCGCATGTCACAGTCAGATGCAGTACATAGAGCTTCACTTGTATTGATCAGCTAATGAAGAATCACCAGCAGAGGGCACAAGAAGCCACAGCACACATCACAGTGTGAAGATCATTGTACTGTATTCTGTAATGTGAGAAAAAAGATCATTTTGAGTTCATTTATTCAGCACAGTCATTTTACCTTCAAACCATGTTTGAGTTTGAGGTTTCCTAAACGACCCAACAGCCCGATGTTATCATCTTTGCTTAAAGCAGATGCCACCCCGGGCGGCTGCTCATGTCGCCCATGAACAATTCCACCAATGTCCTCGACCACAGCTATAAGAGTAGTTATGAATTTGTCAAACTTGTCTGTACTTACTATTAAACTATAAAAATAATTTGCCACAAAGTCTAGAGACTTTTTCTGCTTATTGTCTTTGTTGGTGTCTTAGCTGAGACTGCTGTGCCAATCATTGAATCACCTACAGTACCACTGTTGTACATTTGTATTGTATTGGTGTCCAATTTCATATGTATCCACTAAACCACACATACAAACAGAACAACTTTGGTTGCTTGAAATGTCTCTTTCTGTATTAGTGTGCGGTTCATGGCCAAAATTAACCAAACTTGAATACTGAGGTGTTGTGGCGGGAAGGAAAATGAGGCCGTTGTATGGCCCCGTGGAGCCAGGCCTGCTTCAAACTATTTCAAACCTCCTTTACCTCTTTGTTACATTCTACAATAACCTGGATGAATAATGACTTAAATAAATAAATATGATTTAAGCTAACATTTATTTGCATTCTTTTTATCTTTGCAGCCATAGTGATAAACCTCTCTAGATTACTGATTATGCATTGGGAATTCAAAGCTGTCTTTCTGAGAACATTTAGTCCGCCTCGCCGCTTGACGCTTTGCTGGTGAACGGGCCGCTTCAGCATCCTGTTTCCCCGCAACACTTTGGCAGGAGTTTTGAATAGTTATAATCTATTACAAGGATTAAAGTTCTCCGTCGCTATGACGGATTTCCGTCAATAGAGGGTATGCTCTTGGTGGGTGTAACCGCTGTGATTTCCGACTACTGTGACATCATGTTGTAACCCGCACACACACACACACAAGATGAGACAGTCACAATGTCGGAGGAAACTGCTTTTATTAATAGCAGTGCAGGCAAAAGTACAAACAGGGTAAATCCAGAGAAGAGTTGTCGAGGGAAGCGTAGGGTCAAAAGCCGGGGAGTCAAAGTGGAGTAAAGGGGCAAATCCGGGAGAGAGTGGTCAACGAGAGTGGGGGGGTGGAAGCCGGGAAACAGGATCAGAGTAACTAGACGGGACTAGTGTTGAGCAAAAGACAGGGGAACAAGGGGAGCTGGCAAGCTAAGAGGAGGACAAGAGGAGTTCAAAACTAGACGAGACTAGCGGGGGGCAAAGACACGGGAAACTAAATACAATAACCAACAGGCGTGAGACGAAAGGGCAGTGATATATATAGGGGAAAGTGCAGGTGTAAACAATGAAAGGTGATAAGACGAGTACAGGTGAAACTAATGTGGAGATTGAGACGAGTGCAGGTGTACATAATGTTCTGGCGATTAGGAGTGGGCATGTGAGCCAGAGGAGGGAGACCTGCTAACGAGCATGAGAGCTCGTAGGAGCAAAACGAGCGTGGAATGCTTTTATAACAATAGCACACTTGCCCGGTGTAAATAAATAGTTACCGCTGAGATTATCAAGCTGGCATACACGGCCCTTAATGTTTCACACACACAAGACTGTGACTCTAAAATCAACATAATTAAAGGTGCACTTGTTGTTTTCCTCATTACAAATGTTTAATCCATGTAATCAACAGAAATTTTAAAATATATGTATAAAATCGATCACTCACATGAGATGAGTCCATTTTAGTAACCTTATAAATGTTGTTTTATTCTGCATGGACAGGATCTGTCTGTTTCTCTGTCTGTCTTTTTCTTTCTTTTTGGAGGAGGTTTGGCACAGGGATTTACAGGGTGTAGGGTGCTACTGGTTGTTTAGATACATTTTACTATCAGAAATTATTAATAATTAATAATGATCAATTATTAATTAATGATTAAATTAAATAATATAATTGAACTCCTTAAATTCTATCCTCGGGGCACCATTCTTTAACATGAGAAAAATGATAGTGTGACTGATCGAGTATCATAAAATTCTACCCTGAAGATTGAGTATTTTGATTAATAATCAAAATAATCAAAAAGGGAAGAAGCTAGTTGAATTATTGCCATACGAATCCAACAGTAATCTGGTTACAGTTGGCTTCTAACAACAACAATTTAACAATACTGAAGTAATACAGGAGTTCTTGACGTAGCAGAGGCTGGCTTCAACACAATATTCAAACAAACAACTAGGAATACTTATTATAATATAACAAGATTTATTATAATCAAACAGCAATGAACACAGCCAATACTAGATGAATATAACACAAAAACATAAAGTGGAAATCCTAACTAAATAGTGGAGCTATATGCTAGTGTATGTGTGTGTGTGTGTGTGTGTGTGTGTGTGTGTGTGTGTGTGTGTGTGTGTGTGTGTCTCGATTCGGTAACAAAGACACAAAATGGCGGATTAAACTCCTCGTGTGGAACTAGTTTCAAAATGGAGGATTAGATCATTAAGGGCGGAGCCAACGATTATTTGAATGTGTAGGGAAAGAAAGATGGCTGGATCAGATCCAGCACAACAGAGCTAATACCACGTGTGGGTGATAATGAGCAGACACACAAAGGAACTGAACGAAACAGGCGGGAGAATTTGAAAACACCAGCCTGAGAATTTGCTCTGTGAATTTCAGTGTGTGTGAGAGGGAGAGAGCGATCAAACAGGGGTGCATGCAATTTAAAGGAGGATACACGCTGGTAAAAGCGTGATTTAATCGTTAGTTCAGATCACTCAATAAACAACATTTCACCCAAAATTGATGATCTCACAAATCAAAACAGCAATCAGAGTTAAACATACAAGATTATACTCAAAACATCAAACATTCAGCATCAAATATATATGATTTAGTTGTACAAGAAAAGTCACAGTTTCTAAACTAAATCTGCCCAGATTTCAAGCCTTACTTGTGAAATCCTGTGTGATTTCAGCAGGGTTGTTCGTTGAATTACTGTTGTGTTGAGCGATCGGGAGAAAACAATCTGGATTCGGTCCTTTGTCTTGCACTCGTGCGTCTCTTCTTTGTTCCTCGGGTCCGGTGACAGAGAGAAATGCAGGCGATGGTCAACGTTGATAGAAAACGATGAAGAAGGGAAGCTGGTTGCCTTTCCGTTTTCTAAATAAATTCACTGTTGTCTTGTAGTGAAAATGATTGGTTGTAATACGTATACGACTAGACTGGAACAAAGCTAAGTTAATCTTACTCTACCGTGGCCAAATGTTGTGGTTAGAAAAACGTGGTCTCTTTGTCCAGAAGGAGGGAAAATTCCTTCATATGTGTAGCTACACGTCTCTTTAAACCTGGCTTAGAAGCTGGGTGCAGAGAGAGCGAAATCAAATCTGTCCACTAGTTTTGTTGATAAGATAACGTCATTGGTCATAAACCGCTTTTGACCAATGGTGTTTGAGATTGGGTCCATGGGCGGGACTTAACATCCAGCTGTGAAACTGTGAAGGACTCTGGGAAACCGAGTACAATGTCTCACCTTTGATCATAGAACAAAGGGCCATGCGGTCTCCGCTGCTATTTTGATTGGGCAAGGTCCTACACATGGGAATTAAAAAATGTCAATTCATGTCAGAAATTTTGCAAACCCCTGCTGTACATTCCTGCTGAAAAGACCAGCTAAAACCAGCTTAAGCTGGTTGGCTGGTTTTAGCTGGACACCCAGCCTAGCCAGGCTGGTCATTCAGTTTCAGAGGGGGTTTGAACACTTTTTAGCTCGTCAGACTGGGAGACCAGCTAAGACCACCATGACCAGCTTAGACCATCCTGACCAGCTAAAACCACCCTGACCAGATAAAGACAGCTAAAACCAGCCAACCAGCTGTTAGTTTTTTTTTTTTTTTTCTGTTAAGTGTTAAGAGGTTCACTTAAAATAAAGCATTGAAATTATGCAAACTAGCAATATAAAAGCTGTTCTCAAACATCTTCCCTTAAAATGCTAGTGGTCTCAAGTATTTAAATAAAGTGTCGGTTAAAGGAGTAGGACTTAGCCTGAAAAATTCCAGTCAGAATGTTTTTTTTTTTCCTTTAATCCCTGCTATTGTGATATTGTGTGTGTGTGTGTGTGTGTGTGTGTGTGTGTGTGTGTATATATATATATATATATATATATATATATACACTCACCTAAAGGATTATTAGGAACACCATACTAATACTGTGTTTGACCCCCTTTCGCCTTCAGAACTGCCTTAATTCTACGTGGCATTGATTCAACAAGGTGCTGAAAGCATTCTTTAGAAATGTTGGCCCATATTGATAGGATAGCATCTTGCAGTTGATGGAGATTTGTGGGATGCACATCCAGGGCACGAAGCTCCTGTTCCACCACATCCCAAAGATGCTCTATTGGGTTGAGATCTGGTGACTGTGGGGGCCATTTTAGTACAGTGAACTCATTGTCATGTTCAAGAAACCAATTTGAAATGATTCGAGCTTTGTGACATGGTGCATTATCCTGCTGGAAGTAGCCATCAGAGGATGGGTACATGGTGGCCATAAAGGGATGGACATGGTCAGAAACAATGCTCAGGTAGGCCGTGGCATTTAAACGATGCCCAATTGGCACTAAGGGGCCTAAAGTGTGCCAAGAAAACATCCCCCACACCATTACACCACCACCACCAGCCTTCACAGTGGTAACAAGGCATGATGGATCCACGTTCTCATTCTGTTTACGCCAAATTCTGACTCTACCATCTGAATGTCTCAACAGAAATCGAGACTCATCAGACCAGGCAACATTTTTCCAGTCTTCAACTGTCCAATTTTGGTGAGCTCTTGCAAATTGTAGCTTCTTTTTCCTATTTGTAGTGGAGATGAGTGGTACCCGGTGGGGTCTTCTGCTGTTGTAGCCCATCCGCCTCAAGGTTGTGAGTGTTGTGGCTTCACAAATGCTTTACTGCATACCTCAGTAGTAACGAGTGGTTATTTCAGGCAAAGTTGCTCTTCTATCAGCTTGAATCAGTCGGCCCATTCTCCTCTGACCTCTAGCATCAACAAGGCATTTTCGCCCACAGGACTGCCGCATACTGGATGTTTTTCCCTTTTCAAACCATTCTTTGTAAACCCTAGAAATGGTTGTGCATGAAAATCCCAGTAACTGAGCAGATTGTGAAATACTCAGACCGGCCCGTCTGGCACCAACAACCATGCCACGCTCAAAATTGCTTAAATCACCTTTCTTTCCCATTCTGACATTCAGTTTGGAGTTCAGGAGATTGTCTTGACCAGGACCACACCCCTAAATGCATTGAAGCAACTGCCATGTGATTGGTTGATTAGATAATTGCATTAATGAGAAATTGAACAGGTGTTCCTAATAATCCTTTAGGTGAGTGTATATATGTATATATAAGAGCCACGTACATGTTCGCGTCTTTTTAAAAATGTCGTTCTTTGGGGCCTGGGACTCACAAGTTCGAATCCAGGGTGTGCTGAGTGACTCCAGTCAGGTCTCCTAAGCAACCAAATTGGCCCAGTTGCTAGGGAGGGTAGAGTTACATGGGGTAACCTCCTCGTGGTCAATATAATGTGGTTATCACTCTTAGTGGGGTGTGTGGTGAGTTGTGCGTGGATGCCGTGGAGAATAGCTTGAGCCTCCACACGCAATAGGTATCTGTGGTAACGCGCTCAACAAACCACGTGTTAAAATGCACAGATTGACTGTCTCAGATGCAGCGGCAACTGAGATTCGTCCTCTGCCACCCGTATTGAGGCGAGTCACTACGCCGCCATGAGGACTTAGAGCGCATTGGGAATTGGGCATTCCAAATTGGGGAGAAAAGGGGAGAAAAAAAATGCTGTTCTGTAATTGTGCTTTATGGGAGGGACACATCCTGTCATCAGATCAGTATGAGAGCTGCATTCACTGAGGTAGAGGGGAGAGAGAAAGAGCGAGTGGGAGACACAGAACATGAGAGAGAGGAGAGAGAAAAAGTGGCTTGCAACATGGGTTAGGGTTACATGCTGTCGTCTGGTCCTCGGTCAGCAGGGCAGTGGTCCTCCTCGATGCAGGGTGATGGCACTGGACCTCGCCTTCTGGCAGAAGGGTCCTCCACCTCCTGGCAGATGTCAGCAGCTTCTCCACCTCCTGGTGGCAGGCAGTTGCTCCTCCGCTTCCTGGCGGATAACAGCGAGCGCCCCCTCCACCTGGCAGTGGGTCCTCCACGGCGTCGCATCCCTCCAAAAGCATTGAAGGCTCTCCGACAGTGCATCCCTCCTCCTTCCCAGATTTTGGTACCAATGTTACAAGGTTCTTAAGATGGGCAAGGACGAGACGGGAACCGGCTGAACAGTCAACGTAAAACTTTAATAACAAACTGAACTCAAACATAATAAAAACTGCAAAACAAACAAAGATGCACACACACACACATCTTTGTGCGTCTCTCTCTCTCTCGCACTAACGTCTTCAGCCCCCCTCCCTTATCTCTCTCCCACTGATTAGTCAACTCAGTGCCTGGCTTGTCCCTCAGTCAGAAGATTCTGAGGAATGGTGTTTGCGCACCTGCTTTGGATGCATCCAAAAGCTGTAAAATGTTGCTTTCAGAGGCGTTATATGAAATTAGGATGAAAATAAGGTGCATTTCGAACTGTTCTGATACCAGTGCAGACAGACAGCACACTGGTGGTTAAGTCATTACCTGATTAGGGAGCAAGGGAGCATCCTTTAGCTTTACTATGCAGCTTAGTGCATTCACTCTTAACATCCATTCAAAAGTTGTGGCAATGTGTTCCCCTTCTGTCACTCACTCGACATTGTGTCAATTGTAGTGACACAAGGGGTCTTTCTTGAGAGCCTTGCATACCTCCAAACTTGTGAAAAGGCCAATGAGAAATTGGCAGACAGAATTTGCATGTCCCGCCCCCGGACATACGGGTATAAAGGGAAGAGGGCGTGCGTCTTTCAGTCAGATTTTTTCTTCGGAGCCGAGCGGTTGTGCAGCAGCAAGCTGAAGTTCACTACTGTTCCACTCACCTTTGTAGGCAGAGCATTGCTGTTGGACTGCGCATTACCAGTGGCTTTCTCCTTCTCTGCACGCTGTGCAGTCCACACTCCTGGGCACTTCGACAGCGCTTCTGTCCGAAAGAATGCATGCTTCTAAAAGAGTATTTTCCCCTCTAAAAGAGTTTGTTTTCACTCAAAAAAGATCAATACACAGCAGGTGTTGAATGTCCTTTTCAGGAAATGTCTTTTTAATGATGCCCTTCCGCCTCTGTGTAGTTCCTGGATGCAGCCGATATCTCTCCAAAAATGACAGTCATAGACGCTGCCTCGTGTGTCTGGGTAGCGATCACACTGAGGCAGCGTTTTATGAATGGTTCATGTAAACATGACATGACCATGGCAGTTTTGCGGTGTTGTGGGAAAAAACAATAATTAAACAAATATGCATAACAAGATAAGAGACATCAAGATCCAAATTATATTTTAAAAGATAGTTTATTCTTTTAAAAGAGGTTTGTTCACAAAAGTATCGCGACAGCTACCTCGCAATAGGAACAAGACCTAACTCACACAGAAAACACATGGCCTATTTATACCCCCTGTCCTCAAAGTCCCTCCTTCCGTAATTTTCCACTCAATCCCAGTAAAACCCGATCTAGCTAGTTTTTAGAAATACCAATGGCTCTTCTAAGCCCCCTGGGTTTACGATCTTTACATCTGTGAGGTCATAAAAAGGCCATATAAACGCTATCTTGTCGTGAAGACAGTGGTCCTTTGTTGAGCTTCACTGAGTTTCACACCCGTGAAACTCAACAAAAGGCTTTATTTATGGCTAAATAATCCCTCTGTCTTTCCCGTACTCATATTGAGGAGTTCAAAAGGCGTTTTCCCTTGACCATCTCTTTTACTGTGTGTGTGTGTCTCTGTGCCTGCCAGGTGAAAAAGAAAATACTTAGAGGAGAGAAATTGAATCGAAAGAAAATCCACATAATGCCTTAAAGAAAGTAAAATATAAATTTCCCACAACAATCCCTCCTCTTTATCATTCTCTGATAAACGATTTGGTTTTCATTAACATTAGTTTTGACTAAAAATAAAATATAACAAAATAAGAATAAAACATTACTCAACACCAAACCCATAAATTGTTACAATCATTTCAAGTCTTTACATCACAGTTATACTCTTCATGTCTGACTTTTGTATACCTGATCACTCTACTTGAACATTGTTATCGCCTTTTCTGGCTGAGAATCAGATCCTCAGTCATCTCAGACATAATTTTAAGAATCACTCTCGTCACTCTCATAATCATCACATTTGTGTGTCTCATCTATTGGATAAACGGTCAGTTTTACTGCTTGTATGGACGTCCCAGCCCTGACCAATCTCTGTACTGAGTTGGAAATACATCTCATAATGCATGGCAAGCAGAACAGAATCAGAATTCCTAACACTGCAATTGGCAAAACAGTTTGAATTACCCAGTACATCCATCCTCCCCATAAAGACATAATCCACCCGGCCCACTGGTTGTCAGTACTTTCAGGTTCTTTTACGGCCTCTCTCATGTGTTCAATTATGTTGGTTATATTATCACTGTAATCAGGAATGTTAAAACAAGCATTTTACAGACTCTGCCCCTTTCTGCCATAAGTGTATCAAGAACTAAACGATTCTGAATGACTGCGTCCCTCAGTTGCCTCATTTCATCACTTATCAATGTCTCTGGTTGTGGCTGCACAAATAGCTTTATTCTGCACACCGGCCTTATCACTCCTCCTGAGTGACCTTGCTCTTGCACCTGGTGTTTGGGCTCGATCTTGGAACTTGTTGTTGAATTTGTTGTTGTTGTTGCTGAGGCTCCTCCTCCTGTTGCCCTTCCGATAAGGGTGGAACTCTCCTGCAGTGGTTGGCGTGTACCCACGTAGCTCTCTCTCCCACCTTCACCGCCGTGTGTGTTGTCAGCAAGACTTGGTACGGTCCTCGCCACCGTTTCGCCCTCCAGTTCTTCCTTCTCAGGTCACGAATTACCACGTAATCCCCCGGCCTGATCTTATGCAGGAACGTCTCAGCAACTCTTCCCTGGCCAGATTTGACCTGCACAGACATGTTGGATAACAGACACGACATTTCTTTGCAGTAATTCAACATCTCATTTTCACACACATCCGTTGATGGAAGCCTGCGTTTTCCCCCCTCTATTCCCATGAATGGTGGTTTACCAAAGAGAATTTCGAATGGGCTCAAATTTGTTTTTACTCTCTTTCTCATTCTCATGTACATTAACACAGTTGGGAGTGCTTTCACCCATGAGAGTTCGGTTTCCTCACAACACTTTGCCAGTTTGTTCTTTACCGTTTGGTTCTCACGCTCCACAGCGCCTCCGCTGGCGGCTCGATAGGCACAGTGTGTTCTCATATCAATTCCTAAGAACTGACCCACCTGCTTTATTGCCTCATTGACAAAATGTGTTCCGTTGTCAGAACTGATTTTTCTTGGAATTCCCCATCTCGGAACAATCTCGGTCAGCAGAGCCTTGGCTACTGCCGCCGCATCTTGTTTCGAGGTTGGGAAAGCCTCGACCCATTTGGACCACATGTCAACCATTACCAGGCAATATTTCTGCTTCCCACAAGGGGTTAATTCAGTGAAATCCATCATTAAGTACTCGAACGGCCCTTCTGGGGCTGGCTGGGATACCAGCTGTGTTTTAACGCCTCGTGCCACATTGTGTGTATTACAAATAACACATCTTTTGCAAAAATTCTCAGCAAATATTGTGAAGCCCTTGGTAAACCACAATTCTTTCATTTGTGCAATCATTCCCCCTTTTGACATGATCTAAACCATGCGTCAATTTAGCATAATGTTGAAAGAAATGTTTGGGTAAACAGGGCGTTCCATCAACTGATGTCCACACTCCATCTACAAGGCTGCAGCCTGATGCCTTCCAGGTGTTTTTCTCAGCTCCTGTGGAAAAAGATTGCATGCTCTGTAAACAAGGAGAAATATAGAAGTTAATGTCAACTTGTGCGCAAGTGGCGTTTTACTAGTATCTTTAGTCTGATCCGCTGCCGCTGCTTTTGTAGCCATAACAGCTCTGCCGTTTCCTGTTGAAATTAAACCTTTATCATTAGTATGCGCTGCACACTTACAAATTGCAATTTTGTCTGGCAATAGAATGGCCTCAAGGAGGTCCGATACTAGAGACGCGTTTAGTATCGGACGCCCATCTGATTTCAAAAACTTTCTGTGCTTCCACAAAGCACCAAAGTCATGCCCGACTGTGTAAATCGTCACACATCAGTTTAAATGCTTCAGTCAGCACGACCAGTTCAGCTGCCTGCGCAGAATAATGTGATGGTAATTTGCCAGACATCAGAGTTTCAAATTCAGTCGTTACTGCATAACCAACTTTATTCTGTCCAGTTTGTTGATATATTTTTTTAATTATTTTTTAAATTTTTTTTTAGGGAAAATTGGTGTGCGTACTGGTGAATCATTGCATGGCATAATTATTCCCTCCTTCAACAGAGAATCAAATACTGGCATTATGCCCTGCAATGCCTCACGTTTGAGGGGATATTGCGCCTGACACGGTTTGTAATCAGATTTTGGGGTGACTACAACCGGCTCGCATCCCTTTATCAAACCCACATCGTACTTGTGTTTTGCCCACAATTGTGAAGGTATTTCTGCCAGAGAAATATCAATTTCTGACGCAGAAATATCCCCCACCCCCTGTTTTGTCACATCATTGTTCACAATAGCAGTTACAGTTCTCAAAACCCGCACATTAAAATCACAGTTTGATTTAAATGCTCCAACACTTTTGCTCTGTGCTATGTCTGTATCAATTTTAACCCAGTCTGTAGCCTGCAAACAGTCATTCACAAAAAGCCCCAATTCTGCCCATTGCTTATTCGTGCTCTTGGACAAAGATAAATGCGGAACACTGTGTCCTGCCATTAAATAACACTGCAATTGATTTTCATTCAAACACACATACAACGCACACAAATTTTCTGTCCAGAAAATCTTGTCAAATTTCACACTTTCATTCTTCACTCCACTAATCCAAGTTTCTTCATAGTGTGAATCACGCTCGTTTACGACATGTGACGTACAATACATTCTATCAGGAGTCATAAACTCTGTGTTGACTGGTGTTATTCGATCTTTAGCCAATTTCAAAATCATCTCTGCCCAATCAACATCTTTTATCTGCCATTCGTAAACCCACTGTGGCTCAAATTTAGAACATATATAATATATAATTAATAACATATATAATTTATAACATATATAAATCTCTGGCCATTAGAGGCGCGGGACAATTGGCCGACCAGAGAAACTCGTGTTTCAGAGTTCGACCTCCCTCCGTTTTTTTTTTTTTTTTTTTACACACATCCTCATTCATTCCTTTGCTTAATTCATTCATCATTTGCTTTCGTTCTCTTCTGTCGGCTTCCTCAATCCAACAATCTATAGTCTGCTCACATTCTTTTACACACATGACGAAAACAACCGCAACAACTCTGTTGCTTTTCACTGCTTTTTTTTTTTTTTTTACTGACTTTTTTTCACAACATTCAGTCTTATTTTGCTCAGTGTTCCTGCTTCAGGAAAATCATGATATTTGATCAACTTTTCTATATCCAGCATGTATTTATGTCCGTAATTCTTTTTCATTTGACCGAAAACTGGTGTGTAAAAATTATCTAGTTTAGGCCTACTGTTAGATGACCCCATATTGGCTGATATCTATCTCTCCTGGATTTTCCCTTCGACGCGCGTCTATTAATCTGTCAAACGTCTTCAACAGATCCGATTTTGTCACCTCAAATCGGCAAGGGTAGCAAATATGCTCTGTGTGGCTCTTCCGTCCACCTTTTACTGAGCTAGTTTTTCAGCATAAAATTGACCGACTTCCTCAGGTTACAATTCACCCCTCGAAAAACCTTCTCTGCCCGTACCAGAGATAGTTCCAGCCACTATAGTTCACTCACAGTCATATCAAATTACATCACCCAAAATAAAATAATTTTACTGTCTCTTACCGAGATGCTTTTACTGCCACCGGGTTCTTTCTGATCTCAGTCGAGTCACTCCTGGCCCTGAAAGCAGTTTGGCTCTTCTCTCTCAATTTTCGAGGTAAGACCAGAAGCCTGGTGCTTCTGGGATGATCAGTCGTCAAATCTGCTGTCTTCAGGACCAGAAGAAACTGCTGTGAGATCCCAACTTCTGACACCAATTGTTGTGGCAAAAAACAATAATTAAACAAATATGCATAACAAGATAAGAGACATCAAGATCCAAATTATATTTTAAAAGATAGTTTATTCTTTTAAAAGAGGTTTGTTCACAAAAGTATCGCGACAGCTACCTCGCAATAGGAACAAGACCTAACTCACACAGAAAACACATGGCCTATTTATACCCCCCGTCCTCAGAGTCCCTTCTTCCGTAATTTTCCACTCAATCCCAGTAAAACCCGATCTAGCTAGTTTTTAGAAATACCAATGGCTCTTCTAAGCCCCCTGGGTTTACGATATTTACATCTGTGAGGTCATAAAAAGGCCATATAAACGCTATCTTGTCGTGAAGACAGTGGTCCTTTGTTGAGCTTCACTGAGTTTCACACCCGTGAAACTCAACAAAAGGCTTTATTTATGGCTAAATAATCCCTCTGTCTTTCCCGTACTCATATTGAGGAGTTCAAAAGGCGTTTTCCCTTGACCATCTCTTTTACTGTGTGTGTGTGTCTCTGTGCCTGCCAGGTGAAAAAGAAAATACTTAGAGGAGAGAAACTGAATCGAAAGAAAATCCACATAATGCCTTAAAGAAAGTAAAATATAAATTTTCCACAACAGCGGTCACTGCTTTCATTTCTCAAGATGAATGCCACTTCAGCCGCCCCCCGCATTGCTCCTTCTTCCCACGGGATTGAGGACGACCCGGCTGGCGATGGAGGCGATTTGGGGATGGCAGCGGGCTCGGTTTTGCCGGGTAAATCCCACAAACCACCTGCCCCCGGCACGCCCGCTTGCTTCCATCCGGGCTCGAGGTGAGTGCGGCTCACCTCACGGCGAGCCTGCATTCTCCCTTGAGCCCCCGGAGTTGGATGATGACGTCGCCGCTGAATCGGAGAGCGTTCAGGTGTCTGACGCAGAGGACTTGACATGGTCAGCCCGCCCAGTCTGTGGCGGACGCGCAGATGGCCGACATGCTGGCCTGGGCTGCCGTGAGCATGGGCTTGGACTGGAACCCTCCGTCCTCCCCACAGCCTTCACGGTTTGATGACTAGTACCTCGGGTCAGGGCGCTGCTCCCTGCCATGCCCACTCCCGGTACCTTTCTTCTCAGAAGGGCATGACGAGCTGACGATGTCATGGAGGGCACCTTTCACTGCCC
The DNA here is from genome assembly GCF_025860055.1 of Xyrauchen texanus. Lineage (NCBI taxonomy): Eukaryota > Metazoa > Chordata > Actinopteri > Cypriniformes > Catostomidae > Xyrauchen > Xyrauchen texanus. Next base: position 42,425,861 of record NC_068300.1, on the reverse strand, counting down.
GGGACCTCCTCACTCGTCGGCTCTCACTACCTTTGACAGGCCCATGGGTACAGGGAGGTCCCCAGGTGGACAGAGCAGTTGCGATTCACCTGTGCCCCGAGAACGCCGCCACCTGGTGTAATCACCCGGTACTCCTCTCCAAGGCCTGTAGGATGACGTTGTCACTGACTACGAAAGCCTACAGCGCCAATGGACAGGCCGCCTCCGCCCTGCATGCCATGGCTCTCCTGCAGGTCCACCAAGCCAATGCACTCAAAGAACTGCACTTGGGTAGTCCCGACCCCGACGTGCTGCAGGAATTGTGCTCTGCCACCGACCTTGCTCTCAGAGCAACGAAGGTCATGGCGCGGCACCCTCGTGGTCCAGGAAGGCCACCTTTGGCTAAACATGGTCGAGATGCACAATGTTGACAAGGCCCACTTTCTCAACACCCCCGTCTCCCAGCTTGGCCTCTTCGTTACACCGTCGATGACTTCGCCAGGAATTTTCGCCAGTAAAGAGGAAGACAGAAGCTATCTCACACATCATGCCTCAGCGCTGCCCCAGAGCAGCCAGCGCCCCGTCTGCCCGCCGAGGGTGTCCCCCTGACAGACCTCTGTTTTCTGCGGACTGGAGTCCCCCTACAGCAGGTGTCCAGACGTGTCGTGGGCACCACAGACTCCTCTCAATTGCAATGGGCATGCAGCCGCTGGCTCCTGGATAGACCCCGGCTGCATTGGCACATCAACTGCCTAGAGTTGCTGGCTGTATTCCTTGCCCTGCGAAGGTTTCTCCCACTGATCCGAGGTAAGCACGTCTTGATCCATTTAGACAGCACCGCAATGGTATTATACATTAATTGCCAAGGCGTCGTGCGCTCTCGTCTTATGTCACAACTCGCCCGCCATCTCCTTCTTTGGAGTCAGCAGCGACTCAGGTCACTGCACTCCACTCATAACCCGGGCAACCTCAACACAACAGCGGATGTGCTGTCGCGACAGGTCTCGCCCAGCGGAGAGTGGAGGCTCCGCCCCCAGGTGGTCCAGCTGATATGGAGCTGGTTCGGCATGGCACAGGTAGATCTCTTTGCCTCCCAAGACAATTCCCACTGCCCATTATGGTACTCCCTGACAGAGGCTCCTCTCAGGACAGAGGCGCTGGCACACAGCTGGCCCCGGGGCTGCGCAAGTACGCATTTCCCCCAGTGAGCTGTCTTGCACTGGTGCTGTGCAAGTCACCTTAGTGGCTCCTTACTGGCCCAATTGGACTTGGTTCTCAGACCTCGCGACAGCGCCTCCCTGGAAAATTACCCTGAGGAAGGACCTTCTTTCCCAGGGACGGGGGACCCTCTGGCACCCATGCCCAGACCTCTGAAACCTCCACATCTGGACCCTGGACGGGATGTGGAAGATCCTAGTGACCTACCACCTGCGGTCGTAGACACGATCAACCAAGCCAGAGCTCCTTCTACCAGGCAGCTTTACGCCCTAAAGTGGCGATTGTTTGCAAGTTGGTGTTCTTCCCAGTCTGAAGACCCGCAGAGAGGCGTATTTCGGTCAGTGGTTTCTGTTCTCAAGAGAGGTTGGAGGGGAGGCTGTTCCCCTCCACCTTGAAGGTTTATGTTGCCGCTATCGCGGCCCACCACGACGCAGTGGACGGCAAGTCCTTGGGTAAGCAAGACTTGATTATCTGGATCCTTAGAGGCGCCCGGAGGCTGAATCCTCCCCGGCCAAGCCTGTTCCCCTCCTGGTATCTCTCAGTGGTCCTCAGTTTGACTCAGTTGAGCTCAAGGCCCTCTCCTTGAAGACAGCCCTCCTGATAGGGTTGGGGACCTGCAAGCGTTCTCTGTCAGCGACACTTGCGTGGAGTTCCATCCGGCAGATACTCATGTCATCCTAAGACCGCGAATGGGCTATGTGCCCAAGGTTCCTACGAGCCCCTTCAGGGATCAGGTCGTGAACCTAGCGCCCTTCAACAAAGTGATCCAGTGCGCTCTCTCTCCCAGGTTACCCACTAAGCTCTTGTTTTCTGGATGCTGAATTCAAATATTTTCCATATGATTTGCTGGAATCACTCTTTCAGCAGGACTGAACTTCAGTGTGGTGTATGTACATGACATCATAGTATTGAGAAACGAGGGAGTCCCTCCCCTCTGATAGTCGTACACTAGGGTACTGTCAGCTCTTTGTTCTTCCTCCCTAGCCTTCTGGCCTGCGAATTCAGCAGAGGAATTTGTGACCAGACCCACTACGAGCCACAAGTGCTCTGTACTGGGGTATGGCTCCACAGCCCTAATTCCTTCTTCAGGCAACTCCCTGTGATGTATGTTCCGCAGACCCGGGTCTCCCTTGGGCAGTCCCTCTGCCCCTGGTCGCTGTGTTTGTAGAGCTCCTCCCTCACCAGGCAGGACCTACCACCATGCCACTTCCACGTGTGACTTGACAGCCCATGTGACGTATTGGCCACAGGTAACCACAGGTAACCCCCCAGTCTGGGCAGGATGTGGTCTCCACAGGGTCTTTTCCCCCCTGAAAGAATAGGAATGGAAAAGATCACTTTCCCCTACACCTTTTTCTGGGGGCATTGGGGAGGGTTATGTGCGGCTGATACAGTTGCTTCTAGCACACAGTAGCTTGCTTGCACCTGTGTCAGCAGTTCACGTAACAACCCCAGAAAAAGGTGTCACATACAGTCCTTAGGTTCCCAGCACCCCTAAGGGGGTAACAGGCGACATGTCTATCATGGGAGCAAGCTGGCCAGCCGTGGCCTTTTCTCTCTCTATGTTTCTCGTCATAGAGCATAAAGTGGCTGGGGCTATCTTAACACTATGACATGCATCAGGGAAGGTGAACGGAGTGATGGTGGCATAGTGGGCTAAAGCACATTACTGGTAATCAGAAGGTTGCTGGTTCAGGTGGGAACGGGGGTATTTGGAATTGCATAACTCCTAACACAAATTAAGACAAATACTGAAACTTGAGTCATATCTTTTTAATGATGTATTTGTTTGTCAAGGTAATAACATTACATCTAATAGTCCGTCAAAATGTGCAAAGCTTATTACAATCACTGCTTATGGCAGAGCTGACACCTAGCATCGCTACAGGCTATCCTCCTTGGTTTAGAAAAAAACAATTAAAGGGCCCTTCAGTAATTGCACTCTTTTACGAGTGGACCATTTATGCATATTTTCATGCAGGCTGTCAGACTGTTCCCCTGCAGTCTGTTCCGCAAGTCTGTCTTGATCTATATACATGGAAAGTGAATGAAGTTTAGATTATTTTATACTTTTGTGTAATATTTACAATTTTGATAGAATCAAGTTTTAGTGATGATGTTGGACTTACCCTATTCATCGCAGAGAAATCCCTCTCACAATTCACACTTGAGACAGGTATTGTGAGGGCGATTGTTGATAGGAGGGACAGGTTTGGGTAAAGCAGATGTAGCTCATCATACCCATATCCTTTACTGTCGAGTCGCTCTGCTAAAATTCGCGCCGTGAACATAAAGCCCGCCTACTTTGATTTGATTGGTCATCTCAAATATTCTGGCATTGATGAGCAGTGACAGACCAATGAGGCTCAGATGAACACACACACACACACGCTCGGCACCGCTGTGGAAGAACACGCTGATAACAAGACTGAAGCGAACACGAAGGCTTATCACATATTTAAAGATGGAAAGGGAGAAAACAGGACAGAGTAACACGGCAAATATCGCTCATATATATTTTTTTGACGACGTAGTTAAGGCGGCAGGCGTGTGTTGCTTAGGCGGCCGCCTTAGTTTCAAAGTGCTGCGGGAAACCCTGTGTCTGCCAATTTCTCATTGGCCTTTTCTCAAGTTCAGAGGTATGCGAGGCTCTCAAGAAAGACCCCTTGTGTCACTACATTCGACTCAACGTCTCGTTCCCTACATCAGGGAACAGAGGTTACAACAGTAACCATAACGTTTTGTGGCCCCCTTTGGCATATTGCGTCACCATTTTGTGGCTGGTCATGCTCAAGTCTCAGGAAGTTAAATAATTGTCCAATAATGAAAAAGATAAGTAAGGGTAAAAGACACCCACTACCCCCCCAAAAAATAAAACACTGCTTTTCTTAAGTGGGGGGAATAGATTTGTTAAAAGAATGTTAAAAGTTACAGATTCAATCACAATGGAGATTTTTCGAAATGCTAAATGTGATTGAAATGAACAGGAAATAGTGCACCATTTTCTGAAGTGGTTATTTTTAATAAGCATTTTAATTTGTTATTCAAAAAAGCATTTTGCTGTCTTAAAAGTATTTGCATAATTTGAAAAGTTTTGCCTTATAGCTATTGCCAGTATAACTACACTACACTATATCACTATAACAAAGTGTGGGGTAAAAGTCCCAATTCAAAACAACCTAATGTTTATTTCTTTTAACACAAATTATGTTGCTCCATCAATATTTAATAATAAAAAAAAAATCTTGATAAACTCGTACAATGAGGCTAAAGTCCTTAATGTACAGTGTTATTGAAGGAGGGACCCAAACCATATCTAGAGACCAGAATTGGGCTTTTCTTGACCAGAGTAAGTCAGAAACCACGAGAACACCCTTGCAAATATAGAAAAACCTTAACAACAGCATATAGCAACACCCCAGCATCATGGCAAACTCCACTTAAAACCACTTCAAATCGAGTTATTATGCTGAATTCTAATATTTTCCATTTGATTTGCTGGAATCACTCTTCTTTTCCAAATGAATAATGTAGAATTAAGCAGGACTGGAACTGCAGTGTGGTGTATGTACAAGACATCATAGTATTGAGAAACGAGGGAGTCCCTCCCCTCTGATAGTCGTACACTAGGGTACTGTCAGCAAACCATTTGCAACTTCAGTAGTGATGTTGTTGCCAGGCAACCAGCATTCGGCATATATAGATGGAGATCTCTTCATTTATGCAGCGGATGAAATACGCTTGTTGGGAACAATCCTGCAGCACTCCTGCAGAAGTTCTAACGCTTCGAGTCAGTACATGCATGTGGATCTGATAGAGGTTGATTTGAACTCCGTCCTCCAAGCGTGCTGGATGTATATGTGAAGACATGAGCTCATGAGCTGATGCAGTGAGGGTGGATCTATAACTGACCTGGTTTCTTCATGACGGGAGCGGTGTGCTGTAGACATCTCCTCTTGGATACAGGGGTTCTAGTGGGTATTTGAGATCTTAAATGTTTGAGTTCCCAGGAGAAGGCAGCAGTACACTGGACTGTTATAGGCTGTCATGTCTGTTTGGCCCTTCAATCTCATTGCAGGATGTCAATTGATCTTCTCTGTTGTGTGAATGTCAGGTGAAAATGAAGGTTGATCATTTTGCCTTGTGACTGATACTGATGCCCTGAAGATGTCAAGATTTAAAGCTCTGTGTTTAGATTACTGGCAGTTTTTGTGTCTGCAGCCCAATAGCGCATTTTTCAAAAGGTAAGTGGGTGTGCACTTCTCCAGTACATTTCACAGTACATTTGAACATTCACAATTGACAACATGAAATCCAAAATAACCAATACCGTCTCATGAAAATTCAAAATAATTCATATGAAAACATCATGCCTTGAACAAGACATACAACTTTGTTTTGACACATATATACCAACCAATCAACAAGCACAATTTCAAACCTACTATCAACACTTTATTTTAAATAAATAGTTCACCTAAAAATGACAATTCTGTCATCATTTACTCACCCTCGTGCCATCCCAGATGTGTATGATTTACTTTCTTCTGCTGAACACAAATGAAGGTTTTTAGAAGAATATTTCAGTTCTGTAGGTTCATACAATACAAGTGAATGGTGACCAGAACAGGGTCCAAAAAGCACATAAAGGCAGCATAAAATCTATCCATGAATCTCAAGTTCATTAATCTATGTCTTCTAAAGAGATATGATAGGTGTGGGTGAGAAACCCAAAAATATTTAATATAAGTCTCCTCTCTGTCCAATAGGTGGTGATATGCACAAATAATGTGAATCGCCAAAAACAAATGAAGAAGCATATGAAACTAAAAGTGAAAGTGGATTTAAATATTCTCTGGCGAGGGTGGAGAAAATAACGTTATGAACCAATTGTCAAATAACTATTTAGGCATTGTTTTATACTACTGTAGGAAATGCAGCCTAAAATAAATTCAGTTAATGCAGTACTAATTAAATGATGGTTGACATTCATGTAAAGGTTACAGCAATTATAGCAAATAAAGACAGATCTGAAATGAAGATGCTTCTGAAGGTGAACTTGACATTCAGCCTCCACATCCTGGTCAGCAAGCCTCCTCAAAAGTGTGCTGGCAGTGTTTTAAGCCCTGTTCTCTAATGTTGCTAATGCTGTCACGTTATTCGTTGGCTTCAAAACTGTCCATAAAATATGATAACAGATGAGATATATTTCCGGTAAAACTAAGATATCATTCTTATTTGACAAGCAAGGGCGTAGCAGCCACGGGGGACGCGGGGGACACGTCCACCGCACTCCTTAAAAAGGTTATTTTTGCACCCACACTTTTCCAAGTTAAACCCATACTGTGTCCAAATGGTGGATTGGTTTACAGTATTCTTTGTGTTTTGTTACTTTGGGCTGATTGAGTGACCATCCAGCAAATTACAGATGAGTTTCATGAGCCAAAACAACCAAGTCTAATCAATGTGTCTCCGTTCATTTCTACAAAGTTGCTTTCAACAATGCTCATTTATCCATGTTTTTATCAGCATTGATGTTGAACTAAATGAATAATCTAGAGATGAGGAACACACAAATGAGAGATATTTATTGGCAGAATTACGTGAAATGCACTGCAGGAAAAACCAAAGCACAATTCTTGTTTTACACATTGTAAGTGGAGTTTATATCAGCCTTTTGGCTGGAGTTAAGAGTCTTTTTATGTCTGTGAGGTAATAGTTTAATTGGTTGTTTTTGTCAATTTAAGCTGATTTCTAGATCTGAGTTATTTTTAAGATCAGCTCACTTCAGTGTTGGTATGCAGTCGACAAACTGTAGGAAAAAAGATCGATCTGCTGTGTTCTTAGAACACTTGTGCATTTTACTGAAGTGAATAAATATGTAGACATTTTTTTATACATGAAAATGTACGGATGCTATTGAAACTCATAATTATTATGAGACTATTATTTAAAATGACTGCTATGCCCCTGTTTTTTGCCTCTAATAATGAACATTCTGCAGAGGGGAGTGCTTTATATAAACTGCAGCAATGCTCAATGCATCATATCATGAACAAGAGAAATAATCTATTAATGTATAATAATAAATCAATCTCATTCACAATGCCAACAATTTCTGACACGGATTTCCACGCACAGTTTTTTTTGTTATTGTATCCATGTATGTGGTTACAGACAAATCATTTAAAACAGTGAAAACGATGACAACATTAACGTCTGTGTCTTTCCTGCACTCGACTCCACTATCTCACAGGAGACAGATAAAGTGAGCTTCATGTCTTCACTCCTATTGGTTGTCACTTGACACGCCCACATCCTGTTGCCAACATTCGCTGTCACTCAGATGTTTTCCTGGAGTGGCCGACAGTGTGAACGGGGTTTCAGGAATCCACTGCAAACTCTCAATTAAGTCTAGCTCCATTCTGGAATGACATGCCCACTTTTCACCATCCAAACAATTTCTGATGGAAAAATCAAGTCTAGCCCTGCATTTTTGTCTTGTGGATTATCCTGTTTTACTCGGAAATACATCAATGGAAGTAAAATGTGTTGCAAATGCTGTTTCATGTTGAATTTATGTGTGTTTTGAATACAGAGAAATCTGCCCTTCTGAGCTCAATATCAAAGCGATTTTTGATTCCATCTTTTCTCTCCACAGTCTATTCATGTGTTTAATTTGACTCTCAGATTAAATAAGATGAAGTCATTCAGTTGTGTTAGGGTGTCTTTCAGAGTATAGTTTTATTAGCGAACAGGAAACATCTCATCTTGACAAATATTATAATCAGATTGCTCTATGTAACTCTACTTTGAAATGTGATCCAGGTGATCAACGAGTCAACAATTCAAACTCAAAGCTCTCCTGTGCCTTTCATTTGCTCTCAGACTTTACTGTTCCTCCGTCAGGAAATTAAATAGTTCAGGAAGGAATCTATGAGCCGTATAGCAAGATAGCAAGATAGCAAGAATATCTGAAAAATGACTTGTACCATCTTCAGCCTGTAGAGATGATGTGATCTGAATGAAGCAGGGATATTAATCATTGGTAAATCTGAGTTGTTCCCTTTAACCTGTTTCTAAATGTATTATTAGCTGTCATTTTTATCTAACCTGACTACCTTCTCCTCGTGTTTAGCTTGTAACAGTATTAGCTGTTACCCTTGTATTTTGTATCATACTCATCACTAGGGGGCGCTTCAGCGCTAAAACCCCTGGTTTTTAATCTGTTAGTATGACTGAAGAAGTCAGTTTGTTTGGAAGAGGGAAGCATGGGATTATCCTAGCACCTCCAGCAAAACTCAATGGAGTCCTGGTTGAGAAATGTTGTTTCAAGTTCAATCATGTAAGTTTGTTTCTCCAAGATGTCCTGTATTTGTGGCATTGGATAGGCATCAAGGTGAGTTTTGGCATTCAGTCCTCTGTAGTCAACACAGAGTCTTGATCCCCATCCATCTTTTTTCTGTACCACCACCACTGGTGATGCCCATGGAGAGCTAGATGGTCGAATTATTTTATTATCCAGCAGCTCCCTGATTTGACTTTCAACGAAAATCTGCTTTTCGATGGCATCTGTGGTGATGATACAGTGCTTGACCAAGTTGGTATATCCAATTGTGCAAACAGTGGGCCAGCTTAACATCAGATTTTCCAATTCTTGCTGTGTCTGCATGTCAATGTCTGCGTTTTGCGACAGTTGACATATGGACTGGAAAACTTCATCACTGCAAGGCTGTAAGGGTATGGCTAGGTAAAGGTTAATGGTAGAATGAATGTCCTGATGAAGGAATGGAAATGTGACCTTCTATTGGGGACAACTATACTGCACATTATTAAAGTCCTGCACCATTCCTGATTTCAACAGAAAATCTATGCCAAGTATGATGGGTACTGTTAAGTCTGTGTCAGCTCCACTGAATGACCCTGCACTTTAATTTTCCAAACAACCTTTCCAACAACAGTTTGACATTGTCTGTTGGCTAAAAGGACATTTTGTTCCCCACCTGGTAGGTATGCTTTTTGGCAGCTTAACTGTTTCCAACATGACTTTTGAATTAATGACAAAGTACTGCCGGTGTCCAACATAACAGTTACATGTGTATCTTGTAGCATTATGGGAATAATACGATTTCTGATATTGTGTTGCACAGACTTTTGGCAAGTTTGGACAACTCTGGTATTTGCTATGGTTGGTTTGCAGTGTGAATCATGAGCTGAAGGATTTCTCTTCTTTTGCTCATCCACATCGACTTGACTCCAGTATTTCTTGGACTCACAAAAGTCCCTTTCTATCTGTGTACCTACTCTTACAAGTTCTCCCACAACTTTGATATTTCCACGTAGCAAGCTGGCAAGCCGTGGATTGCAGTTATGCAGAATGGCTTTCACCACCTCTTTCTCTGATATTTCCTCCTTCCATCTCAAGCAAAGAGCACGATAGTGGAAAGCAAAGTCTCTGAAACTTTCTCTTGCTCCTTGTCTCCTCTCCATCAGCTTTCTCACTGCCACCTCTTCATAGTTCTCACTCAAAAAAGATTGCAGAAATAACTCTTTAAATTGTTTCCAGTCATGGACATTCCCTCTCTCAGCCATCCACCAATCTTTTACAGTGCTTTTAAGTACAGCAGTTAAAAAAACATTACATGGGGCAACTTTATTCTCTACACTGGACTTAAAGAGTGGCTATTGGCTGCTAGAAATGGAGTTAGATAGCATTTAAAAAACAGCCTTTATTACATCTTCAGGCCTATATGAATTTCTACGCCTTCCTTTTGGCTTGAAAAATGCAGCAGCATCTTTCCAAAGACTCATGGAACATGAACTTTGGGAGTTGAAAGGAAAATGTTGTATGGTTTTCATTGATGATGTCGTGGTGTATTCCAAAAATAAGCAAGACCATCTCCAACAGGTTTTCAATTGTTTCCACAAAGCAGGTCTCACTCTCAACCTAAAATATTGTAATTTCATTCAAAAATCTTTCACATTCCTAGGCCATGTCGTTTCAAGTGAAGGTATCAAAACTGATCCCACAAAGGTGTCAGCAGTTAGTTCATTTCCCATCCCACAGTCTCTCAAAGATGTTCAAAGGTTTTTGGGTTTGGCTGGTGGGTACCATCGGTTCATCCCCAAATTCTCAGAGAAGGATGCACCACTTCAAGCTATGAAACAGAAAAACTCTACCTGGACTTGGACAGATCAGTGCCAACAAGCACTTGATCTTATCAAACAAGACTTAATTCAAGCTCCCGTTCTAACCTCTCCAGATTTCAACCAACCATTTCGAGTTCAAACCGACGCCAGTGAAATCGGATTGGGAGCCGTTCTTACACAAGAATCTGCAGGGGATGAACACGTTATTGCATATGCATCCAGATTACTGAGAGGGGCAGAAAAGTCATACTCCGTATCCGAGAAAGAATGCCTAGCAGTAGTATGGGCAGTAGAGAAGTGGAGGCCATATCTCGAAGGGCGACCATTTGAAGTATTAACGGATCATGCAGCATTTACATGGGCTTTTCAGCACCCAAAACCATCATCACGCTTCATCAGATGGACCATACAACTACAAGGATTTCACTTCACTGTCAAATACAGAAAAGGTCAGTGTAATGTGTTACCTGATGTATTATCTAGAGCTCCAAGCCTCACCATTTCACCTAACATCATTGCAGTTGCTCAAGCCTCCAATTTCATTTCAACACATGTCAGTATGCCAGTAGACCTCCCACAGATAGCCGTCGCACAGAACAATGACCCAGAAATACAGGAATTGATTTCCAAAGTACTAATTCAGTTCCCACAAGATGCATCATGAGTTCATTATGTAACAGAAAATAGATTCCTATTCCGTAGTGTTCCAGATGGACGAAAAGGTCAAAAACTTAAACTTGTCATTCCATCCATCCATCGTCAAGCCTTTCTTGAGTATGCTCATGACAATCCTCTCAGTGGACACCTGGGTAAACTCAAAACCTTACTCAGACTACTGGAAACTGTATACTGGCCAACTGTAAGGGCTGATGTTTGGAGACATTGCAAAGAATGCCAAGTCTGTCAAAAATATAAATCATCCTTGTCAAAATTATCTGGTCATCTACAGTCTACACCAATTGTTGAACCTGGTTACATGATGGGTGTCGATCTCAAGCAGTGTGCAAGCAGTGGGGAGTCATTCAAAAACTGACCACAGCCTACCATCCTCAAACTAATCTGACAGAGAGAGTCAATTGAAACCTGAAGACCATGATTGCCTCTTACATCAGAGACCACCATAAACTGTGGGTCAGATGGCTTGCCGAATTCAGGTTTGCTATTAACACAGCCTGCCATGAAAGTACAGGTTTCACACCTGCTGAAATAGGGCTTGGACGTAAATTAAAAGGTCCAATGGTGAGAGCTCTACATAAACCACCTGACTCCAATAACCCTGCATATCCCATCCTCGACAGACAACAAGAACTCCTTACTATAGTGAAGGAGAATGTGAACAGAGCCCAAGCTAAGCAGAAGCGATACTATGATCAGCATTGTAAGCCAGTGCATTGCCAAGAGGGGGATGTTGTTTGGATACGGACACATCCTTTATCTAGAGCTGACGAAGGATTCATGGCAAAGCTGTCTGCCAAGTGGAAAGGGCCAGCAGAAATTAACAAAAGGTTAGGGCCTGTTAATTATTCTGTTTATTTTATTTCCGATCCAGACAGCACTGAAACGTATCATGTGCAAAATCTTAAGATTTGTCATGGCTATGGCAAATCTCCCTCTAAGGGGAGGGGTATGTAACAGTCTAAGCTGTTACCCTTGTATTTCATATCATACTCATCAATAGGGGGCGCCTGAGCGCTAAAACCCCTGGTTTTTAATCTGGTAGTATGATAGAAGTCAGTTTGTTTGAAAGAGGGAAACATGGGATTTACCTAGCACCTCCAGCAAAACTCAATGGAGTCCTGGTTGAGAAACGTTGTTTCAAGTTCAATCATGTAAGTTTGTTTCTTCTTGTGTATTTGTTTTCACTTGATGTATATAGTTTATCTGTGAGCTGCCTAGCTAATGCTAGATTATTTTTCTTTTTGTAGATGGACTCTTTAAATCTTGTTTTATATTTGTCTTTTTTTTTATATATATATTGAAACTTTTTATGTAGTTGCAAAGGCAGTACATACGTGGATATCAAGTGGTTTCTCCCCAATGGATTGTTCTCACTGCATTGCCTTGTGGATAATCAAATATCCAGAGTACAAGGATTTAACTCTGTGAACTATCTTGGTTTTTTTGGATTATCTGAAAAGCACTTGAAGGGTGATTTTCTATTTTTTGTATGAGTGGATTTTCTTCAACATCAAAGGGATTTGGACATCTTCCTAAACATTGACCATTTCAAACTTTCATTGTAGTGATTTCATACTTACCCAAAGAATCACTCATCTACGACTGACCTGATAAACCTTTTTTATTTTTATTGTCATTGCCATTCTTTTTCTATTGGTTACTTTACATTACTTTACAGTCCGACTTTTGGTATATTGTTTTGACTGTACTAGTACCATATACTTTGGACTGTGGACCTCTGGTTGAGTTGACACAGAATGGTCCAGATGGTCATTCACATCTGTCAGCGGAAGGTTCTGCTAAAGTGAATTCGGAAAGTTTGGGACATTTGTGGAATAAACTAGAGTTGCTGTGAAGCTGTGATAGATTTCACCTTTAGCTTTCAGGTGGTCAAACCTTTCACAGCTCAGAGGGATGAAACCAGAAGAAAGCTCCAGTAATGTCAAAGTCTGGAGGATTTTTTTTTTCTTCTTAAAAATATTAATTCTGTGGTCTAAAGCCCCAAAATAGAAGCATCTGTCTTGATTTATTGCAGGCTGCCAGCTACTGTGTTTTAACATATTGTTACTAAAGAATGCTGGTTTCTCTGTGGACAGTGATGTGCGGGTATTGTATCTGAGACCATGTCCTTTAGCTGAAACAGGTTTTTCTCACGATGAAGACTGAATCACTCTAGCATCTTTTTGCCTGCATCATGAAAATTTCTTTGTCATGCCGTTGTCACCTCAGTCCAGAGGATTCCATTTAATGCTCGACAATCTTCGGATTTATAAGATGTGTTTAACCACAATGTTTTATTGTACTTCAAATAAGAAATGTGATTATAAGTTTATTTGCATTATTCTATCATATTAATATTTTAGATACTTGAACCCAAAACCAGCCCAAACATAACTAATAATTAACAATATAAAACATGTAACAGATGGGTAAATGTAGTCATAATAATTTTTGTAACATTTACATGTATGCATTTGGCAGATGTTTTTATCCAAAGCGACTTGCAGTGCACTTATTATAGGGACAATCCCCCCGGAGCAACCTGGAGTTAAGTGTCTTGCTCAAGGTAGCTGTTGGAATGGATCTGGCAAACTGCAGCTCGAAATCTAAACAATTCTTGACAATATAAAAAACTGATCAAGCTGATTTAAGTAGTCAAAATAATTTATTCTAATGAATGACAAAAATTTTTTAAATAATATATATATATATATATATATATATATATATATATATATATATTAGTATATATTTATAAGTGTTCTGACCCATACAATATCCCTATGTGAAGAACAGAGTGAAAATTGTTTTTAAAAGGTTATAATCACTGAAAATCTTCCTCTCTGTGAAGGCAGTCGCATCAATTTCAGTGTTTCCCATTAGTTACCTAGACAGCGGCGGCCTGCCACAGTTTCATAATGAACCTAAAATATTTGTACACTTCTCATAATAACATAAAAGATCTGTAGCGTTGTTTTTTGCGCCTTTGCTTCGGCAAAGCATCTCTCACTCCCAGTCTGCAGCCGAGGAGCATCCATTTTGTGTTCTGACCATTTGTGAACTGTGTTAAACTACTTTACCTTGCTTTGTGGGTGTGACTTTTTTGCCATGTCATCACCATTCATATCTATACAAGCAGTGTGTTTATGATTCAAATACTACTACAGCACAAAATTGTTTACAAGAGCACAATTCTTCATAGATCTGCCCCCGTACCCCCCAAGAAGTCCACCCACCACAGTCCCACAAAATCCTGTGGGATTACAAACATACTTTAAACAAGCTCTTGTGTTCATGTGTTCTTAAAGTTCGACTGTTTGTGAGGTAGATTTTGAGAGGAGATTCTCAGTTCAGATACAGTGTGACACTGGAGACCTCTGGTAACATGATCTGCTCAAAGGAGACCGCAGAGAGCATTATTTATTTACTGACCGTCTTGACCTGCTGCACATTCAGATTGACTCACAGATCTTCCATTTGCAGTTATGAAAAGTTTTCAGGAGGTGACTGCATTGACTGATCTCAGTTGAGGACTATTGTAAAGATTTCAGTGGGTTTCTCTGAGGTCCAGTGATGTGAGTGTTGGTATATTTTCTATTGATTTAACAGTGAATTTACCAGACTTAGTAGTAGATTAAGTAGAAGATCAGACTTGTAGCAAAATATACAAACATTTGTTTGATTAGTTCAAGGATTCATATCACACATTTGAAATCGTTTCCTTTTCCACCTGAGCTCCACTGAGTGTGTGTGTGTGTGTGTGTGTGTGTGTGTGTGTGTGTGTGTGTGTGTGCGTGCCATATACTCATAACTGTATTTAACCCTCTGTCTGACCCTCACCATTAAGTGGTAATATGTAAACGGTCTCTGTTATGATTGGCTAGTCTCTTCTCATGTGACGAGAGTAATGGCGCTCACACAGGCTTCGGGTTTCCTGTCAGGTCCACTATAGTTTTCACTTCTCCATGCTTAAGTTCCAGGACGGTGAAGCTTTACATTGTGACATTGCGACAAATTCATAAAACAGTCCTTGAATAAAATTAGTTTAAAGGGTTAGTTCACCTGAAAAATAAAATTCTTTCATCATTTACTCACCCTCATACCATCCCAGATATGTACAGTATGACATTTTTTCTTCTGCTGAACGCAAACAATGATTTTTAGAAAATATTTCAGCTCTGTAGGGCCATACAATCAATGCAAGTGAATGGTGGCCAGAACTTTCAAGGCCAAAAAGCAAATAAAAGCCTCATAAAAGTAATCATAATACTTCAGTGGTTAAATCTAAAAGACTTTACAACATTTTACGTTGTAAAAAGTTTGGGGAATAAAAGGTATCCTGCTACTTTTTTTACTTCACTGTGATTGGACAGGTTCAAGTTTATGTATGTGTGAATGAAGTAAATGTAAAGTAAATCTAATGAAGTGTAAATGTGGGAGCTGTATGTTAATGTTTCAGTTGATGATGTCTGAAAGTTGTTGAAGTTCAGAACGAGGCGTATTAGCAGCTTAGTTTTAAAAATGGTATGTTTTCATAGTACAATGAAATCTTTGATCTCAAAATATCAAGGGAAATGTCATTCTTTATGATATGATGCCTTTAAAGGTAATCAGTATTTTCATGATAAACAGCCTCACACAATATGAATGATTAAAAATGTACCAATGACTGCGGTTTTGCTACAAGCCAGAAAAGAGATTTCATTCAAGAAATAGCAGTCACACTCAAAAATGGGAGTGATACAACAGTCATAATTGTTCCCTGTTGTGTCTTGAACGTGTAACTGGTCCTGCTCGACCCACTCTGAATGGGATTTGAGCCAGCATCTCCGGTGTGGGAGGCAGCGTGCTAACGATGAGGCTAAATGCTACAGCCTCTAATGTCAGTCGCTAGTGCCCCTCTTGAGGCCTGGGGGGTGAGGTTTACACACTGCACCTACCTACCAGCTGGCTACTGTTCCAAACAGAACAGACAAATCAGTTTGATTTCTATTCATTTCCCTTCATTATGCACTCTGGTTCTTAAAAGAGGAAGATGAATTGTCATTTTATTGGTTTTGTAATCTCTAGAGTGCTGAAATGTTCAAGCGAGCTTCAGCAAAGTTTATTTAGACCAACAGCAGATCGCTGTTACAATCAAAGTCACCATCAAGTTTAGGTTTCCTTCTAAATCAATAAACAATCACATACCTTTAGTTTTCAAATTGCTCAGAGAATAAAGAACACTTTCTTGTGCTGTACAGTACATCCCAAAAAATGCCTGCTTTAAACATAAATTCCAGCAACTTGTTAAGAACAAGTGTTTGTGTATCAAAGCTTATATTTTCACTTATTTTTTTTTGTGAAATGGCTACTAGATAGCCAGCTACCTAGCATCTGGAAGATTCTGTTTATGCGTTTGGCATGTGCTCATGTGGTTGTGACGTGTTATTGATTGGAATGACTGCAAGGAATTTAAACTCTGATATTCCCACCTCCGACTTCATCTGGAATGCAGCATAATTATTGCAAAGCCAGAATTTGAAGTGAATTAGCATCTTTTACAGTTTCACCTACAGTATATTTATAAGAAGTTGGTCTTAGCGGACTAGATCTGATATGCTGCTGCAGATGTAGAGCAAGTACAGAGACTTGCTACTGCTAGTACATACACAGACATACTGTGTTAAGCATGTGGGCATGCTGCTGCGACTGCACAATTAGAAAAATGCAAGACATGTTGAATCAAGCATGTATGACAGGCTGCGGCACAATAAGACATAAATACAAGCTCTATGTAGCAGATCTGGTCAGGTGAAGCTGAGGAGGTGGAGGGTTTCAGAGAATACTCTCCCTGTGACTTGCAGTGAAACAACGTACTTGCAAGCTGAGCTAAAGTAAATATTAGGCAAATAGAGAGTATGTAAGTTGACTGGCTATCTGATTACATAATAAAGGATCTATCAGCTTATACCATGCAAGAAGATTAGCTTGACATATCACATGTGAGCGAGATGATTGGCTACAGATCAGCTGGTGCAATTCAAAGTTTCATGCCTGAACTTTCTAGCATGTGTAATGTTATGTGGGTGTTTCTTTTAAGACCCGTGCAGGGCTTCCTCTCGGTTTCATTTTTCATTTTTAATACTTCACCGTTGGGATGATGTTTTCATGTTGGTATGCGGTGGCCTTTTTACACCATACGTATTGCTGTGCTTTCTTCCCAAACAATTTAACTTTACTATAATTAGCTGTTGATGTCTTTAGCTGAGAGGTTCACTTACTTTCTCCACAGCACTGTGAATGTTTAATGGGATGTGTTCAGTAAAGACATGAAAGATTATAATTGTTTGTGTGTTATATTCTGTGCACTTCATATACACTTAATCTGCAAAATGGTAACTTGAATTGGTCTTGGGTGAATTCTTTACTCTTCACACGGTACATGTAATATCAAGGTTATATCTTGTTACTTTTTCATGTACTGTTTTGGCTGAAAATGTCTTTCAAAGATTGCACGTGTAGCTGACTTTCTTCACTGGCAAATAAAAAGATGCAGTGTTGGTTTCAGTTCCACTTCATATCATCCTGTTACTGTTTTACTGTCAGCTGCCCAAATGATTCAAACGTAACCAAAAATGAACTGATTCAGGCCGTTATGCTAACCCGTTTGAACAATTCATTGAAAAGAACCTACTGAAACATGTCATTTAAATGAATCGGTTATCTCTAGTTCTCATTCTGAAGAGCCGACAGAAAGTTTATTCTGCTTTATTCAATGCCACCCCTGCCACCCTCTAGATCCAGCCCTGAATGTGACAAATGTGGCGTTTTGTGATGCTAGAGCATTTCTCACTGGAAGATTTAGTTAGTTAATGTAAAAGCTACACTATTGTGAAAAAAGCTGAGCTACTGTCATGCTACTGAAAATTGTAGCAAAATTAGTAGTTTACTACTTTTAGTTAACAACTTTCACAACACACCTCGTTTCAAAGCAGGTTTACAGAAGATCAGACATTAACAGAAGATAAAACTGTAATGTCTATAAAGTCTTAGAGTCATCATTGTGTAGTTTGAGTAATTAAATAGTAATTGTATTAATAACCCCAGTGAGCAAGCTGTATGTGGCAAGGAACACAAAACTCCATAAGATGTGGATTAATGGAGAAAAATAACCTTGGGAGAAACCAGACTCACTGTGGGGGCCAGATCCCCTCTGGCTAACATTATGAATATAATGCCAGTATTACTTAATTATGTATAGTTAAGTCATGGTTTGAAATTATTAAACTAAGTAAGTGTTAAGGCACATTGTTTAAACATCGATTGTGTTTGAACTGTAAGATTAATGACCAAAGTCTTTGAAGTCCATCCTGGATTAACTGCAGGAGTTCACACAGATGTCTTTTGTTAATTGGCTGATTAAGGCTTTTGTTGGCAATTAATTGATAGTCTATGTATTCCATTATAAGAGAGTAGTCCATCATTAGACCAAGGTGATGCAGGCAGAGATCAGTGAGGTGCATTGCAGTTCAACTGGCAGGTCATTTCAGTTAGGTCTATCCTAAGTCTAAGGTTCAGGCAGTGGCAAGTATCTGTACTGTACTGAGTTGGCCTCAGTATGAGTATGACTTCTGAGGTTGAGACAGGGAGACAAATAGAATAATATTAGCATAGATGTCATTAAATAAAAAATGATGCAGACTTGTAGATCATGCTCAATGTTTCTGGTTCTGGTTCTGGCAGACCCAACTAAAGCAGCCTAATTGTGGGTTGGAGGATAAATTAGGTGTATGCCTGGCTAAATAGAGGAGACTTTAGTCTAGACTTAAACTGAGAGAGTGTTTCTGCATCTCGAACAGTGTTTGGGAGACATTTCCATAGTTTAGGAGCCAAATAGTTTAGGAGCACCTTGGCTCTCTGGGCCGCTCTGTCAAATCCAGCCTCAAAAACCTGGGGGTTGTGTTTGACCAGGCCATGTCTTTGGAGACACACTCTAAACAGCTCGTCCGAAATTGTTTTTATCATCTTAGGAACATCTCTAAAATTCGCAAAATGTTATCAAAGAAAGATCTGGAAATAATAATTCATGCTTTCGTATCAACAAGACTTGACTACTGCAACTCTGTTTTTATCTGTCTGAATAAGTCTGCTTTGAACAAATTGCAAATTGTTCAAAATTCTGCTGCTAGACTTTTAACAGGTGCCCCTCGAAGGTCTCACATAACACCAGTCTTAATGGATCTCCATTGCCTCCCTGTAAAATTCAGGATTGATTTTAAGATTTTAGTGCTGACTTTCAGAGCCTTAAATGGTCAGGCCCCACATTACATCCTGGACCTTTTGAAGTTGTATTCCTCTGACCGCACTCTCCGGTCCTCTGGCCAGAACTTGCTTGCAGTCCCTAAGACTCGTTATAAGACCCGAGGGGACATGTCATTTCAGTCTGTAGCTCCCAGACTGTGGAACGCCCTGCCCCTGTCCATGCGTCTGGCAGACACTGTTGCCTCTTTTAAAAAGGCGCTGAAAACATGTTTATTTAATAAGGCTTTTGGTTGATGGGTTTTTACTAGTGTCACTTTAATCTTACATATGTATATACATTTTATACTGTTTGTTTTTACTTATCCTCCTGTACAGCACTTTGTGATTTTATCTGTGAAAAGCGCTTTATAAATAAACTTTACTTACTTACTTACTTACAAATATGAAAAGGATCTTCCTCCTTTAGTGGATTTTGATATTCTAGGAACTATTAACAGGCCAGTATTTTGCGATCTTAATGAGCGTGTTGGAATATAGCGTGACAGAAGATCATTTAAGTACTGCGGAGCTAGACCATTCAAAGCTTTGTATGTAGTTAACAGAATTTTAAAATCAATACGGAATTCAACAGGTAGCCAATGTAATGATGATAAAATGGGGCTAATATGATCATATTTCTTGGTTCTCGTCAACACTCTGGCTGCTGCATTTTGAACCAATTGAAGTTTATTTATTGATCTTGATGGACATTCTCCCAGTAATGCATTACAATAATCTAGTCTTGAGGTCATGAACGCATAAATTAGTTTTTCGGCATCAGCAACAGAGAGCATATGCCTTCATTTAGCAATATTTCTGAGGTGGAAGAATGCTGTTCTACAAACATTGGTAATTTGATTTTCAAAGGACAGATTGGTATCAAATATAACACCTAAGTTCTTCGCTGTTGAAGATGATGTAACAGTACATCCATCTAGAGTCAAATTATATTTTAGCTGCTTATTCTTAGAGTTTTTTGGGCCAATAATTAGAACCTCTGTTTTGTCAGAATTGAGTAGAAGCAGCTGACCATCATCACAGTGAATTTAACAGAAGCACACATGACACTGACATTCACGCTAAATGAACATTCATTTTATCATCATTAAGAAACAATAATGAGATCCATCAGCTACATTGTTTTGAATGTTAGCCTAAGGCCAAATTATGGTTATCAAACTAAAAGCATTCACTTAGGGTTGTTTGACAGGGGAATGTGCACATATAGTGCAAGATAACAGATATGAGGAGCTAATGGTGTAGCAGCATCCGTATGTGTGAAACTCTCTGCTCTGAATGTGTTGAACAGTCCCTGTGGACACGTGTGCTCACTGCATTCACTTACATAACAAGACTGGAGCAGAGGAGGTGGGGCTCTGACAGCAGAGGGGGTGGGGCCTGGGAGCAAAGTTGGTGGGACTGTTGGAACAGAGGCTGCGTGGACTGATGGAAAAAGCTCTCCTATTAGAGGGGAGCTCTTTGATTAGCTCATGCTGCAGTACTGCAGTGCGTGTGTGTGTGTTAGCTGTGCAATCTCGCTGTATTATTACAATAGAATGTGTGTAATCTCACACAGTCATACAATACTGCAGTCAGCAGCATTCAAACTGACAGGAAACGGAGACACTCATGTTGAGAGCACTGATAAGAGCAGTGTGTGTGTGTGTGTGTGTGTGTGTGTGATTTCTCTAGGATACAGTAGATTGTTTTCATGAACAGAGACTGTGAGTTGATTCAGCAGTCCTTATATCACTGACAGACCTCTGATAAACTCTCTCCATCTCCTTCTGATAGTGGCCAGGAACTTAACGCTGTGAAGTGTGTTCTGGAAGTTATCTTACATGTTAACCCAAGTTCTGAAAAATGACTCCACGTCTCTTCACCCTCATATGTGACCCCATTTTGGTATTTGTGAAAGCTTTTATGTGGGCAAGTTTGTGAATAATTTTCACGAACCTTTAAGAAAATGTTTAACCTTCTAAAAATTTTTAAGATTAAAGGAATAGTTCAAACAAAATGCAAATCTTTCTTCCGTGGAACACAATAGGTTTGTTTGCCAAAATGTCTCCGTACCATATCATTTATGCACTATAATCCAAGTCTTCTGAAGAGATATGATCACTTTGTGTGATGAACAGAATGAAATGTAAGTCATTATTTCCCAGTGTTGGGTAAGTTACGGAAAATCACAATACATTACAAATGACCAACTACTTCTCTAAAAATTTTAATCATGCTACTTTACTGATTACTTCATGAGAAAAGTAATTACTAATTAATGTACTTTTAAATTACATTCTTAAACAATTTTCACAGAAAAGTTTTTGTATTTCCACTTGATGAATCAAAATATTGTCTGTATTTCCTTCTTTTCGTATGCATGTCAAACACTCATCAGCAAACTTACATATAAATATGATTCATGTTTTAAATGTATTCTGCATCAGAACATGTGAGTGCTGTGACACTCCGCTCAATAATCCGCTTCATGCGCGTGCACCCCACTCAGCTGCTCACACCCCAAGTACCGCTCACCGGTAAAACGTGTTCTCTCAAATCCCGCTCCAACATAAAATGTTTCTGTAGTAGGCTATACTTGTTTCCAGGCAAGTACATATGCCCGAGCAACTGCCACTTTGCTCGTGTGGACTGAGGTGCCCGTCGGGGTGAAATATAGACTATATGCAGACATTTATTCAGTTACGAAATGCTTAGTAACGTACACATCTGAAATGATGAGATTATCTTCTTCTGGTTTGCAACGGCTGTTAGACAGTCGGGTCTACAGACCTTCATGGATTTTTCTCTGCAATCAGGCCCTCTCTGTATCCTTCTACAACTTTAGTAGGATTACTGGCTTTGCATGATCATGACAGGGTTTGAAAAATGGAATATTATTTGAACAGAAGGCAAAGTTTAAGTAAGTTAGTCACACTACATATAATGTTTATGTCTTCTGTCTATCCAGTTCTATTTTAAGTGCACTACTGTAAATGTTTTTCCAAATGGAGTCTGAATTATTTTCTGAGATAATCAACAGCATGTGACAGATACTGTCCATTGATCTTCATTTCAGTTGTACCCAGAACATTACTTAATAATAATAATGCATGTTAAAACCGAATTTTCTCGATGTTGATATTTTGGCTAATTACTATAAGATTTAAGGGTCTTTGGACAGATTTATCATTATAATTTATTATTCAGCGCCGGTAACTGCAGCACAAATATGATGACGTTGCTCCCTCTGCTGGCTAGAAAAACTATACACAATGTCAAATCTGTCAACTCAAACCTTAATGGCCTCATCAGCTCATATTTGGGTGGCACGTCTCTCCTCAGCTGCTCATGATGGGCGTCTTTTACCTGAAGGTGTAGTGTGCTTAGGGTTTGTTCAGACTGGAAATGTAATATTCTCATGAATCATTCAGTGTGTGTGGCTCTGACAACTCCCCTACAGGAAGAACTAACTCTAAACCTGCGTGTCTCTCATGAGAAACCTCAAACATCTGCCATGAAGATCACGTTCACTGACACAACAGCAGAGAGGCCTTTGAGGAAGACTCTGCTGTTGTTGTAGTCCTGAGCAGTGGATGCTGATAGATCTGCTGCTCAAACTTTCATCAGTTTTCTCCTCCTTTAAGGTATGTGTGTTTTCATTTTGAGTTTGACTGTGTTGTCCATTAACAGCCTTTCTGCAATGATCCTGAGATCAAATATAAATGTGTAAATCCACTCATTGGTGAACTACTCTATGAAATATGTAAATGTGTGCAAAATTAGCTGTAGAAGGGTCATTCCTACAATTCGGTGGCTTTTAAGTCCCCAGTAAAAGTGTGTAGTATTTATATTGTTTAATTTTGAAGTTTAATAAGTTTAAGTTTGATAGGCTTGTTAAAAAGAAAAAAAGACTATTTATAATGTCACACACCTTGGGCTTAAAAGTTACATTTTAAATAACTGAAATCCTTTTAAACTGTTGCACTGTGTAATATCCTCATGTCCCCAAAACAAACATCTGTGACAAAATGAAGTGCTAAACCCCCCCACCTACAACTAAGAGTTTAATACTACATTCTCTCACTAACATGTATTCATTTGTGGTAAACACTGATAGTGGAGGTTTTTTGTGTGTCCCTTTACTGTCATGATACTGTGACCTTTCATTGAAAATGTTATGAAATGACATCACACACACTGGAGGTGGACATCAGCCATTCTGCAAAATTACTTTTATTAAAATGAGTTATTAAGTTTATAATTCTATTGTTTTCATTTATTTTGTGATTTTAATCATATGTGGTCAAGCATAACATGTCCACCATTTTATGGGAAGACATATGGGAAATTCAATTATTTTAAACATTTCTATATATTTATGATAACAGAAATAAAAAGTTCACAAATATGTTTGCCAGATTTCAATCACAGTCCATGTGGTGGCTAATTTATGGACTGAATTTCCACCCTGTTATTGTCAGAATCAGAAAAAGCTTTACATGCGTACAAGGAATTTGTTTTGGTGTTGTAGGCGCGTGTCACACATTCTCTAAATATAAGAAACAAGTATTAAAATATAAGCAATATAATATAAATATGTCCACACAGTATATATTAAAAGTAAGAATAAAAATAAAAGAGAGCAGTACAGCAGAGTAAGTACAGAGGCATGTAGAGCCAGAGGTGGAGTGTGGAGAGTGTCAGGGTGGGTACCGGGCCTTGTTGATAAGGCAAGTGGCGGATGGGAAGAAACTGTTCTTGTGGCGTGAGGTTTTTGTCCTGATGGATCTCAGCCTTCTGCTGGAGGGGAGTGATTCAAAGAGATTGTGGCCGGGGTGGGAGAGATCAGCCACAATCTTTCAGCATGCTTCAGGGTCCTGGAGGCGTACAGGTCCTGGAGCGGCGGCAGATTGCAGCCAATCACCTTCTCTGCAGACCGGATGACACGCTGCAGTCTGCCCTTGTCCTTGGCAGTAGTAGCAGAGTACCAGATAGTGATGGAGGATGTGAGGATGGACTCGATGATGGCTGTGTAGAAGTACACCATCATTGTCTTTGGCAGGTTGAATTTCTTCAGTTGCCACAGGAAGTACATTCCCTGTTGTGCTTTCTTGATGAGGGAGCTGATGTTCAACTCCCACTTGAGGTCCTGGGAGATGATAGTTCCCAGGAAGCAGAAAGACTCCACAGTGTCAATTGCGATTGCGCCACAGACAGCCGCCTCGGTGTGTGTGTGTGCGCGCGCGTTGTTTTGTTTTGTTTTGTGTTTTTTGCGACGTACCTGGAGCCACCCTGTCCACCCTGATGCTGCTATAGCGAGCAGCCCCCTCTGTTGGTCAAAATAAACAGCACACGGTAGGCTTTGCTGCTCGGGCTTTCTTGCCATGTATTAAAATTCACAATGTGGGCTGTCTTGAATGCTCAGGAAAAACTGGGACATTTTCTTGGACGGCTCCAGTCGTGGACAGGCATTCAGTGCAAAGTAGTGGGATTTACTTTAGCTCTTAAAAAGCACTCAAAAGTGTCATAAAAGAAGTCCACGTGACCTCTGTTATATAGCAAGTCTGTATAATAAACAGACCTTTATTTAAGTCCTTATTTAAGTCCAAAATCAAATAATTAAAATGGGCTGTTTCTCAATGTGCGTTTTTATGTGTTCTTACGTTCTTGTGGACTCATGGACGGCATCATCCACTGCCGAAGTTCAATTCCAATACTCAAGAAATTAAAGCTACACTATGTAACTTTGGCCCTCTAAAACGGCAAGTTACTTGTGGAGGAACACTTTACGTCAGTTGTGTTTCACCACTGCTCTTCTGGCGGATGAATCTCACGCCTGTTTTACATCGCACACCGATGTAGTACATGAGCTAACGCGTGTGCTTTTACACTAGCATCTTTTCTGTTCCCCAGAATCTGCTGCACTCTATACAGAAAGTAAAGTTAGAAAATGACTCTAAAATTAGCTATTGATAAGAGTTACAAGCATGATCGACATGAAATTTTATTTACATGATGCTGCTGTTATCTAATACAGTCTTGTAGAATTATTTCATGTAGTTACAGCCAATACAATAATCTCTGCTCATTTTTAAACAACATTATTTAGTGGAGGTTGAGGACGATGAGCCTGAATGTTGTATTGTACAACAGAGGATGGTTTGATCACTCGGTTTGGCTCGATCAAACTTAATAATATAGTTAGAAAAAAAAAGTAATTATATACAGCCATCGAATAGCGCAGGGGTTCTCAACATTTTGCAAGCTGGGCCCCCCCAAAGCTGGTTCATTGCAGTTGGGGCCCCAGTGCCCCCCGCCCCATGCTTTATTGTTGTTATTATTATTATTATTATTATTATTATTAAAATTGGCAGTAGCACCAGACTTCTAATGTGAGCTTGCAGGCATTATTATTATTATTATGAGTAGTAGTAGGCCTATCATCATTACTAGGCTATTGCTATATAATTATATGAGGTTACATGCTTTATTGTTGTTATTATTATTATTATTATTATCATCATCAGTAGGCCTATTATCATTACTAGGCTATTGCTATAATTGGGAATTGGCACCAGACCTCTGATATTAATTTATGCTGTATTATTGTTATTATTACTAGGCCTAATAGTAGGCATCATCTGCATTTTTTAGAGAAGCTTGCTGGTAGGTGATGTTAATGTGAGACCTGAGCCTGCTTTGCCTTGCAAAGATTCTCAATTCTTGGCTCAATGTTTGATAAACATAGCCTCAAATCATCCTCGATTTGTGCACGATTGCGGTATTTCGTTTTGAGTGCAGTCATTTTTGAGAATCCTGCCTCACACAAATATGTCGACGCGAAAGGAAGGAGAATCTTCAAGGCGACGTCACAGAGTTCAGGGTATTCCTGCATCAGTGCTGCCCAGAATGACGAAAGAGGGCAGGAGCTAAAGAGTTCCTTCAGTCTACTGTCACTCTTCAGCTCAATAAGCTGTTCCTGCATATCAATTGATAGCTCATTTGCTGTGCACACAAACGGATCTCGAACCCAAGCAAAAGAGCGATAATCCTCTTTAAAGTACGTTGCAAATTGTTTTCTCTTTCTGACAGGTGCTCAGACGTTGATTGTAATAGGGAGGGGAAATCGTGTGACGTGCCTGCATCAGTGATAAAGTCTGCAAGGCTGGGGAACATGTCGCAGTTCCCTCGACTGATGCGGCCATGCCAGAGGTCTAGTTTTTGTGTGAAGGCGTGCACTTTGTCTGCAAGGAGCAAAATATGAGTTTCGCGGCCTTGCAAAGACAGGTTGAGGCCATTCAAGCAGTCAAATATATCGACCAAATAGGACAGAGACGCAAGCCAAATAGTGTCATCCAGATGCTTCGCCAGATCTGATTTGATTTCTGTCAAAAACCACTTCACCTCCTCTCGCAGCTCATACAACCGCTGTAACACCCGCCCCCTGGAGAGCCAGCGAACTTCAGTGTGCAGAAGCAGCTGTTCGTGCCCTGACCCCATCTCCTGGCAGAGGACCCCAAACAAGCAAGAGTTTAGCGGCCGTGATTTGATGAGATTTATTATTTTCATTGATTTGTTCAGCACAGAGTCAAAAAGAACCGGCATTTTTTTAGCAGCTAGTGCTTCGCGATGGACCATGCAATGTGTCCATTTCACAAGTGGAGCTACTTGCTGAACGCGAGCAGCTAGGCCACGCTCACGCCCCGTCATTGCCTGCGCAACATCCGTGTATAGGCCAACGCATCGGTCCCAAGCCAAACCATTTTCACTGATAAAAATATCAAGGACATTTGAAAATGGCTTCTCCTGTAGTGTGCGACTGAAGAGGCCGGCAAAACAGGACATCCTCCTCAATCACCTTGTCCCGCAGATACCTGACATAGGTGAGGAGCTGTGCCTGCCCAGCAATATCAGTGGATTCGTCCAGCTGCAGCGCGTAGTAAGGACACTTTTTTATGAACTCTATCAGTTGCTCTCTGATATCATTGGACATGTCTACAATTCTCCTAGCGACTGTGTCATTGGACAGTGGTACTGCACCGAGTTTGGCTGCTGCACTATCGCCTATCATTATTCTGCACATGTCTTGCGCTGCCGGCAAAATGAGAGTCTCGGTGATTGTATGCGGTTTACCCAGTTTACCGATCCTTTTGGCCACTACATACGATGCCTCCAAACAATGGTTGCCTGTTGCTGATGGAGGCCATCAAGCTTTCTTTTAAAATATTCAGCTGGTTTATTTTTAATGCCAACATGCTTTGTTTCGAGGTGCCTTTTTAATTTGCAGGGCTTCATGCTGTCGTTTGCCAGCACCTCGGCATACACGACACACTGAGGTCTCAGATCAGCCGTAACTGTAAACCCAAATTGCAGGTATGCTTCATCGTACTTTCGAAGCTTTTTTGCAGCTGGTGGTGCGTCGGTTGGCTTGTTGGTCCTCACAAGAAATTTCTCCATTTTGATGTGTTTTCAATAAAGTTTAGGCAATATGTAACTGTGTGTGTGTGGTGTATGTTGAGAGACGTATCAGGGGCTAATCAGTCGGGACTTAGGCACAATCTTTAATTAAACAAACAAAATAATTATTTTGCAGACAATTCAGATTTTATTTTAATACTTAACGATTGTAGTCCTCGTCAGTGTGTGTGTGTGTGTGTGTGTGTCTTAGTCGTGTGGGTAGTTTTAGCTAAGTGTAGCTACTGCCTAGCAGTTAAAAAAAAAATACTGGCTAGGGCTGAGATTTGATCTAATCTTAAAAAAGAATGTTTGTGGGTTTAGTCTTTAAAAAGACTGTTGGGGTTTTGTAGTAAAGGCCTATGTAAATCGAGATTGATAAGACTAGTGAGAGCTGGCACAAGCGAACTTGGCAAGAGACTAGACTAGAATGAATGGAAAGCTATGTCGTGAGTCAATTTAAATGCAGTGATTTATTTTTGTGTGAGAGTGAGTGAACATTTACATTTATACCCGCTCTGTAAGCCAGGGCGGGAACGGCGGTGGCCATGCGCATGCGCGATTCATTTGCAGCCTGGACGCGGAGGGGTGTGTGTCTCCTCTCTGCTCTGACTGCTGCGCGAGGCTACTGAGAGACTGACCGCCTGTGAGTGCTTTTGGATGGGAGAAGTTGCTGGATTTGTCGCTTTTGACAAAAAAAAAAAGCCGCCAGGAGGATGATTTGTTTGTGTTATGATCAGTGCTTGAAGTGGGGGGAAAAGGTGGCGGCACTCTCTTTGCATTGGCAAATCATTACATTTTTACAGTGAAAAACAAAACTTGGAGATATTGCTGTTACAACAATGTATTGTTATTTATTTAGCATAGCGCATCTCACAGCAATACTCAATCGTGTTTTGAATGATTCAGTGTTGTGAACGAATCGGTTGAGTCAAAGATTCAATGACCCATTCACAAACATCTGTCTCATTCTTGATGAATCGGCCGTTTGAACGAATCGTTTGAATGAACGACTCAATGACTCGCTTAATGAAACCGCTTATGCTTATCACCTGCATTTGTGCTCACTATCGACAAACCAATCAAATTTGTTCAAAACTTTTTTTTTTTAAATCAGTCCAAACACATAAAAAATTTTATTCAGGAGTTATGTATATACAAAACTATAACTTTTTATGACAGTAGTTTAGTGATAAAAAAAATGTGCCCAAAAAATTTTTTTTTCCAGTTTTTTTCCCTTCCATCGTAGCCTACTCGCGCCCCCCGGGAGAGGGGGGGCGCGCCCCACCGGTTGAGAACCACTGGAATAGCGATATCTCCAAAACGTTGTGTACTTACCTCACAAAAAGCATGCACTTCCAATATGTTATATACTCACCCTCTTCACCACCAACAGCCAGGTACAGCATCCCACATTTTTTCTTTGTTAATTAATCCTTATTAAAAGTTGAGGGCAACAGAGCCCATTAATACAAGTTTCTTTCAGTACAAGACTGAGGTAAGTTCTGAATCTACCGACCACACGTGCTGTTGTGTGCATTTCACACTCAGCTGTATATGTGTATAGCTGTTAACCCTTTAGACCTGCTCTCAATGTAATAGTATATAAAAGGGAAGTTTTATTTTGTTTGTTTAAGGTTATAACTTGTAGTAAACTATCATTTTTAATTATTAAACTGAATGTCTGCTTAAGCTAAATAATGTTTAAAAATCTTCTTCTGTTTCCCTGTTTTACTATTTTTGTTCTTCCTGCAAGCTGTAATTAAAATAAAAACACGCTATACTGCAAATGTATGTGCAATATCTATTTATTTATTTAAAATTTTTTGTGTGCTTTCACTTTAATTCAGCTTGAGCAGCGCAGCAAAAATACACCGTTGATCAGTCACAACATTAAAACCACCTGCCTAATATTATGTATGTCCCCCTCATGCCGGCAAAATAATGCCAACCTGCATCTCAGAATAGCATTAATACCACGGTCAAAACTACTGAGATCACATTTGTTCCCCATTCTGATGGTTGATGTGAACATTAATTGCAGCTCCTGACCCGTATCTGCCTGATTTTATGCACTGCTGCCACACGATTGGCTGATTAGATAATCGCATGGATGATTGTTGGTGTCAGACGGGCAGGTTTGAGTATTTCTGGGATTTTCACACACAACAGTCTCTAGAATTTACTCATAATGGTGCCTAAAACAAAAAGCATCCAGTGAGCGTCAGTTCTCCAGACGGAAATGTCTTGTTGATGAGAGAGGACAACAGAGAATGGTCAGACTGGTTTGAACTGATAAAGTCTACAGTAACTCTGATAACTGCTCTGTATAATTGTGGCAAGAAGAATTGTCAAGAATGCAAAGAATGACCGAGGCTCAGGACCCAAGTGCAGATATAAAAAAACAAGGAATTTATTTAAGTACAAAAATGAATAAATAACAAACCAAAACTCCCACAAGGGGAAAACAAACATAAACAACTCCATAGTTGAAAACAAATAATCCAGGGCTTGCGCAGAGAGTAACAGGGAATCAGGACCGACCGGACCAAAAAGTAACACGGCTGACACAGGACCGACATAAACAAGACAGGACACCTGTGCGAGAGTTCGGCCACACACTAACCTGAAATCTTAGACCAAAGTTATCGAACATCAGCACAATGTGACGACAGCTCGCGACCTGGGCACGCAGTGCAAAGTGAGCGCAACATAGTGGACTGAAGAGCGCACAGCAAGGAATAAATACAAAACCGCATGCTCACACAAAGACAGACAACGAAACACAAGACAGACATGGGACGATAATGCCACTGTGCTGTCAGACAAAAACCCAGACTGACAGAGTTACAGGACCGTGACAAGAATATCATCTCTGAATGCTGTTCTGAGATGCGGGTTGGAGCTGTTTTGGCAGCACGAGGGGCCTCCACAATATTAGACAGGTGGTCTTAATGTTGTGGCTGATCCTGTGTAGACTCGGCACAGACACTCCCGCTGCACTGCTGTTCACGCACTGCTTCTGCTTCCAATGTAAATACACTCATTTATTAACATGGACGCTGAAACAAATACACACTGCTTCTGTTCTGTTTCGGCGTGTGGTGTAATACAGGTGTCATGGTTTGAGGACTCGGTGTCATGACGAGCTAATTTCATGTTGACATTGTCATTCGCTAAAACATTTAAAACCAATATATTACTTTAAGATAAACAACATTCTTAATTCTATAGAGTTTTATCCTCTAAACAATACACATTTATGTTTGTCAATTACTTCATTTAAATATATTAAAGACTAAACGTGATTGCGGGTGGTTAGTTTGCACTTAAATACCCGCGCAGAAGTGGCACAACTGTTTAGTGAATCTGCCAATATGACTGTAATATAAAAACGCAAAATGAGGATTTAATAATGCTGAAAAAAATAATCAAAAATATCCACGACTGGACCGACTGAACAGCTGTCGCACTCGCTTCCACTCGCGATTTTGCCACAAATCCCACCCGACAGCTCGAAATAAAACTCTTTATTGTAGGCTTACTGTAGTGAATCGGAGTAAGACACAGACATGGTTTTGAACATGGCTTTTTTATGTACTCGCTCAAAGAACTTTTGTTAATTGTAACCAAAAAAAAAAACTTACATGGTGCAGCTTTAAGTACAGAGAATGCATAAAATTACCCAGATGTGTTCTTGATCAGGCCAAATATCCAGGATATATCAGAAGGTGACTTTTAGGCAAGAACCCATCTGAAGACCCAGAAGTCATAGCGGCACTACAGTGGCAGACGAAGGACATTTATCATTGTGTTTCCCTCAAAAGTTTCCCGCTGCAAGCTCCCGAAAGTCGGATGGCTCGTGAGTCGCCATTCTCCGTCAACATTTGTTGTTTTATTGTGTATCATTTTAATAAAATAAAAGCACATGGAGGAAATGAGTGTTAATTGACTTTATTGTTTCGACCTATCACTAGTCACTAAAACCTCACTGGTGTGATGATAATAATGCTGTCACTGGTTTGTGGTAATGCCGGTATTTCTATCAATAGCTGCAAATGTGCTGGGACTGACAATTGCACAACAGGAAAATTGCAGCAAATCTTAAAGCTTGCAACAGATGCTATCTACGTCCTCCTGTCCTCTTGAGTTCGTTCTCCCAAGGTAGCTTGGCATGACTGGTCTTCTTAAGAACACAAGTCCATTCTCTGTGTTCTTAGCATTGAGAAACACCCAAAGTCCATAAACAACGCTAAAATCCAGTAAGTCGATAACTTCAGCACGCAAGAACCAATTAAGATTGATGTTATCGCTTAAGGCACAATACTGGATAATTGGCTCCAAAAGCTCATTGGCCTTTGCTAGTCATAATCCATCCCTGTTTATGTTAATAAGAATGTAAGGTGCATTGATGTATTTGTGTGTAAATCTAAGCAGTGGCAATGAAAAGATTTAGAAGTTTATGTAGTGTTGTAACTGCATGAACCCATCAGTTTGATGATGCTGCTGTCGTTTCTTCCTCAGTGCTGATTTGAAGTGTTTGCCGGGAGACACTAGTAAACTCTGCAGTCAATAAGTGTTTGTGTGTGTGTGGTGAGTGCTGAGACTGAACTAATGAAGCCATTGATTATTTGGCTTACTTAACTGTGTGTAAGCATCAAGCCTGCATTTTTACCTCTCTCTATCTCTCTCTCTCTCTCTCTCTCTCTCTCTCTGTCTCATAAAGTTCTGCTGATCTAAACAAATCCTAGCTGTTTATTCAAACTGTTAATTGAAATGCACTTTCAGAGTGTGAATGGAGCAGATTTTTACTGCAGGATTTCATGTTTGTTTTGATTTCTGTTGAGAGAGGTCTTTGGGTGGATACGGCTGTTTTTAAAACTCATCCCACCCAATAACATCAAGGCAGTATCTGTTAAAGCAGAGATGCAAGTACACATATTGTAATGAAAACATACCCTTTTATTTAAGCCTTTATTACCTTTTTATCAACACTAATATACCATTATTAAAAGCAGAGGGGGTCGGGTTGGTTTGGTGCTGGTCTAGCTAGGTAGCAGGGTTTGTTTTTTATTGGAGTGTCTATTTATGCCCATCTGGTTGGCAAAGGCTATTTACAGTAACTCCGCCCACCATTGCTGAGACCAAGCTCAAGACAGACATAACAAATTTCCTTGCGGTCAACTGCTGGTCAAATGAAGGCGTGCATATTTGATGGGGCAGAGACTTTGAACTGGTTATCGGGTTAGATGTTAAGTGGGTTAAAATAACAAAGAATGGAATTTGCACTCCAATATTTTGGTTGAGATTGTAGCTTATGACAAACTGCACCCCCACATTCTGCTGTAGTAGCTCTGGGTGATACAACGGTGTGAAAATGCTTTGTTATACTGACGATCTGGGTTCGAATCCAATCTTTTGTCCCACTTTTTTACCATGTCTCCACTCTTAAGATGCTTCTTATAATAATAAATGTGTGTGATTCCTCATAGTGATTGGTCACAGTAAAGGTTGGGGATATTAAGAGAAGGGTTTGATCCAGATGAAATGAACCATGGTTTTTCTGTAGTAATATTATAGTAACCATGTTTTTTGGTGGAAACCATAGATTTGATGCAGTTAACCATGGTGTTACTACAGTAATATGTTGTTAATATAGTAACTATGTTTTGTGCTTACTATGATTTTACTGCAAAATTCCATGATGATGTATGTTACTGTAGTAATACCATGATACATTTTTGTAAGGGAAGGTTCTGGTTAGGTTTAGGGGCAGGGGTTGGTGTCTGTGGGTCTCTGAATAAACACAATAAAAACACTACCGTGGTGCCCCTATACTTTATATTAGTATTTGCCACTATTTGCACTAGATTGCACATAACATCTAATGCTATTTGCACTTAGTGCAAAGAAGATGCTTTTTGTTGCCTTTTACACTTATTTGCACTTAGTGCAAATAACCTCTGCCTTGTTTTATAGGAATATACAACAGTTTTACAGTTCTTGTTAGTAAATTTTTGGTGATAACATATAGTAAAGCCTCTATGTAAGAAGGTGAATCTTTGCTGATGTATGAATGGGAATGTATGAGTGCTGTATGTCGTTTTGGATAAACGTGTCTGCAAGCTACAGGATTGCTCACTTCAGTGTTGGTGAGTTTAGCACTTTCTCTCTTCTAGTGTCCTTTAACGTCAGGTCTGCAGGTGAGGGATTAGCTTAAAGTTGAAAAAGGTATCATACATTTAGATCATGGCCTACTAATAAACACACAGTTTATCAGTAGGCTTTTCCATTTGCAATGTTGACATTAGTGAGTTTTTTTTGTCTGACAGTAATACTTGCCTTGCATAAGGCTGGATTACACTATCCATCTTTTAAATCGGAACATATCATAAAAATACTAGGTATCACATGCTTACAGACAATGTAAGTGTCTATGGAAGAAACTGGGAATCACATACCAGAGAATCACAAACTACCAGACTGTCAAGTCAATCCAAACATAAACTGATGTGGAAACATCCCCTCTCATTAACTCTGGCAGTCAATAGCCTAGAGGCACTCATTCTCCTGCCACAACTGCTTGTTCACCATCTATATTTCTTGAGCTTCGTGGACCTGCATGCTCAACTTCCATTGGCTGGAATCATAGTTTGAGGGTAAGAAATTGGAGTCTGTACCCTTACACTATGAAAAATTCGGTCAAATCTGTGTACTCAGTCTAGCCTAAAATCTGAAGACTGGAGCCGATGAGCACCTACACGACGGATTGCAAATTGGGGCTAAAATCGGTTCTAAACCACAAAAGTCTGGTTCCCCGTCTGTCACTCACTTCGATGTTGTGTCGAGTGAAGCGACACTAGGGGACTTTCTTGAAGGCATCGGTTACCTCTGAACTTGAGAAAAGGCCCATGAGAATTTGGCAGACAGAATTTGCATGTCCCTCCCACAGACATACGGGTATAAAGGGAGGGAATCGTGCATCTGTTCATTCAGATTTCTTCTTCGGAGCCGAGCGGTTCTGCGATCAGCGAGCTGACATCACTACTGTTCCACTCACCTCTGCTGTTGGATCTATGGTGCATATCAGCAGCTTTCTCCTTCTCTGTACGGCAGTGCAGCTTTGCCCCTGGGTGCTTCGACAGAGCTTCTAAAAGAGAATATTTCTAAAAGAGTTTATTTTCTCTAAAAGAGCAACTGGCATTGCATGTCCTTTTCAGGACGCGTCTTTGTAAAGATGCCTTTCCGCCCCTGTGTAGTTCCTGGATGCGGACGATTTCTCTCCGCTCCTGACAGTCACAGACGCTGCCTCATGTGTCTGGGCCACGATCACACGGAGGCGGCGTTTGTAGATGGTTCATGTTCTTCGGCGTTTCAGGATTGAGGACGACCCGGCTGGCGATGGGGGATGGCTTGGTTTCGCCTTGTAGTTTCCCACAAACCACCCGCCCCCCAGCATGCTCATTGACTTCCGTCCGGGCTTCCATCAAGGTGAGAGCGGCTCGTTGGATGATTAATTCGGCGCTGCATCAGAGAGCATCCCGACGTCTGGCACGGAAGTCTCGACTGGGCTGCTGCCTTCGGGCCGGCCTGCCCAGTCTGAGGCTGGCCGACATGCTTGCCCGGGTCGCCGACATGCCCAGATGGCCGACATGCTTGCCCGGGTCGCCGTGAGTGTGAGGTTGGACTGGAACCCTCCATCCTCCCTGCAGCCCTCATGGCTAAATGATTGGTTCCTCGGGACCAGGCGCCATTCACAGCCAAGCTCCGGACGCGGACCCCTCGCCTCCGGACCCACGACTGCTGCTCCCCGGCAGGCTGATTCTGACGAGTCTAGAAGACTCCTACACGGGACCTCCTCCTAAGTCACTAACCCCGCCCCCTTCCGGATGCACGGAGCAAGGTAAGTGCTTCGAGTCTTCTCTCTACAGCCCTTAATTCATCGCACCCAATAAAGGCGGCGGCTTATGACTGATCTTGGATTTGAGAGTTTTCAACCGGGCCTTGCACAAACTCCCGTTCAAAATGCTCACGCAAAAACATATTCTAACTTGCGTCTGGCATCAAGATTGGTTCACAGCGGTAGACCTGAAGGACACGTACTTCAACATCTCTATCTTGCCTCGACACCGACCCTTCCTATGGTTCGCTTTCGACGGCCAGGTGTGCCAGTACAAGGTCCTCCCCTTCGGCATGTCTCTGTCCCCTCACGTCTTCACAAAGGTCTCAGAGGCAGCCCTTGCCCCGCTAAGGGAAGTGGGCATCCGCATACTCCATTACCTCGATGACTGACACATCCTAGGAACCACGTGCTCGGGCACCTCAGTCGTCTAGGGCTTCAGGTCAAGTGGGAAAAGAGCAAGCTCGTCCCGGTTCAATGCATCTCTTTTCTCGGCATGGAGTTTGACTCAGTCATATGCATTAACTCACAGTATTCCCTATAAAATATTTCCAGAGGCTCCAGGAGCATATGGCATCCTCCACGGCGGTCGCACCACTGTGGTTAATGCATATGAGACCGCTTCAGCACTGGCTTCAGACTCGAGTCCCGAGATGGGCATGGTGCCGTGGCAAGGCAAGGCATCGCGAGCTGCCAGCCAGCAAGCTGGTGCTATGGGAACCAACACATGGCCATTGGTCAAGAGGACGTCCCACGCTAACATACGTGGACATACTCAAGAGGGATACAGGTGCCCAGAGCACCAACGAACTGGCCGGATGCATGGAGAATCGGGATGCCTGGAGGCAACGATGGAAGGCTCGTCTCTGGAGGACTTAGAGAGAGCGGCACATACCATGTATTCATTACCCCCGCTCTCCGCCAGACTTTCAACCCCTGAACAGACCTCTGTTTTCTGAGGACAGGAGTCCCCCTACAGCAGGTGTTCCTACACATTCTGGTCACCAAAGATGCCTCCAAACAGGGTTGGATGCCATGTGCAACGGGCAAGCAGTCGCCGGCTCCTGGACGGGGCCTCGGCTGGGTTGGCACATCAACTGCATAGAGTTAGCTAGCTGTAATCCTTGCCCTGCGGAGGTTTCTCCTGCTACTTTGGGGCAAGCTCGTCTTGATTCGCTCAGACAGCACCGCCACGATAGTGTACATAAATCGCCATGGCGCCGTGCGCTCTCGTCACATGTCGCAACTCGCCCGCCATCTCATCCTTTGGAGACAGCAGCAACTCTGGTCATTGCGTGCCACACATATCCCGGGAAACCTCAACACGGCAGCAGATGCGCTATCACGACAGGGCACGCTCGGTGGAGAGTGGAGGCTCCAACCCCAGGCATTCCAGCTGATTTGGGAGCGGTTCGGCAAAGCACAGGTAGACCTGTTCACTTCCCAAGAGACCTCCTACTTCCCATTCTGGTACTCCCTACCGGAGTCTCCCCTCGGGACAGACGCACTGGCACACAGCTGGCCCCGGGGCTGCGCAAATACGCATTTCCCCCAGTGAGCCTAATTTCAAGGGTGCTGTGCAAGGTCAGGGAGGACGAGGAACAAGTCACTCTGGTAGCCCCCTATTTGCTCACACAGACTTGGTTCTCGGATCTTACGCTCCTCACGACAGCCCCTCCCTGGCGAATTCCCCTGAGGAAGGACCTCCTTTCTGGGATGTGGAAGATCTAAGTGACCTACCACCTGCTGTCATAGACACAATCAAATTGGTGTTCTTTCCGATCTGAAGACCCGCAGAGATGCGCAGTCGGTTCAGTGCTCTAATTTCTGCAGGAGAGGCTGGAGGGGAGGCAGTCCCCCTCCACCTTGAAGGTTTATGTATCCGCCATATTGGCTTACCACAACGCAGTGGACGGTAAGTCCTTAGGGAAGCACGATCTGATTATCAGGTTCCATAGAGGCGCCCGGCCCCGGAGGCCTTCAAAGACCCCTCTTAGAATCAGTCGAGCTCAAAGCCCTCTCCTTGAAGACAGCGCTCCTGATCACGCTCGCTTCCATTAAGAGGGTTGGGTGCCTGCAAGCGTTCTCTGTCAGCAACACTTGCCTGGAGTTCGGTCCGGCAGACACCCATGTCATCCTAAGACTGCGACCAGGGTATGTGTCCAAGGTTCCTACGACCCCCTTCAGGGACCAGGTAGTGAACGTGCAAGCACTGTCCAGGGAGGAGGCAGACCCAGCCTTTTCATTGCTGTGTCCGGTGCGTGCTTTGCGTACCGCATGCAGAGTTTTAGATGTTCAGCTTTTTGCCTGCTTTGGTGGACAGCGGAAAGGGAATTCTGTCTCCAAACAGAGGCTTTCCCACTGGCATTCTCGTGGGCACTGGCCAACGGCACCTCCCTAGCAGACATTTGCAGAGCAATGGGCTGGGCAACACCCAATACCTTTACGAGATTTTTAAATCTAAGGGTGGAGACGGTCTCGTCCCGTGTTCTCTCAGGTCCAAGCACATAGAACTCGGGAATGCGGAACAACCATTTGAAGTGTACATTCATAAATTTTTGCACCATGCTAATCAAAACTGGGTCTTACTAATTTAACGTGAAAGTTTAGTGGCTAAGAGACTGAATACAGACACTCTGACTCTATACCACATTTGGTAGTTGTATGAAGAGATTTATACATCTGTAAATGTATGAATCTAAAAATCCTAAACAACTCTTCCTTAGATCCTCTTCCCTAGAGTACTCCAGATTCCACACCAGTTCTTATTCCCAAGAGTGCTCTCAATCCTACACTTGATCCTCTTCCTTAAAGTACTTCCTTAAAGAATCTTACACCAGTTCCTCCTCCCTTAATTATTCTAGAATCTTTTACCAGTTCCTGTTCCCAAGAAAAATCCTTCATCCTACACCATTTCCTCTTCTCTACAGTATTCTACATCCTAGAGGATCCTAGAATCTTACACCATATCCTCTTTGATATAGTACTTTAGATTCTAAAACAGTTCCTCTTCCCTAGAGCAGTGCATTCCAAACCTGTCCCGGAGGGCCCCCAAGACTGCACATATTGAACGTGTCCCTTTTCTGACACACCTAGTTCAGGTCTTGAGTACTCTACTAATACGATACAATATACTTTTATTAATCCCCACAGGAGAAATTCAATCCGACACAGTAGCACATAATAGTTGTAATGGTCGTGGTCACCCTAACATAAATACATTATTTTAAAGAGATCTTCGGGCGCCAGACAGGATTATTCGCATCAAAAATTAGATTAACCCAGGATAGCAAAAAAATAAAAAGAACCACCTATTACACAATAAATCACAATAATAGTCCAAGAATATTTCAGTTCACAGGGGAGATTTATCTCCATAATAATAGTAAAAATAACTGGTTTATAATCCATGCAGAAAACGCATCACGTTAATCCAAGGTTGCAGATTCGTGTCCACATTCATTCATAAATTGCTCATAAAAGAGGAAAAGGGAAACAAAAAAAACATTGGATAAACATTTCGTTCATTTCGTTGGAAAAAATTATAATAAAAAAACACCATCAAACAACAATCTTTAAGAGCAGCAATAACCACAAAAAATACCCCAAGCACACGGACTGTGCGAAAGTGGAAGTTAAGGGAGTAGGTGCAAGTGTAATGGCGGCGTAGAGGTACTGACCAAGTTTGCTGACATGAAGGCTAAAGAGAGTGCAGCATTGACTTGTCTTCAGGACAGCTCTCCAACAAAAACGGTCGATCTGGAAGTGCAAAGCTTTAGTCGAACCCCACGATGCACCAGACATCACACACAGTAGGAATCAGATTGACAAGCGGCCGTCTTTCCAAGATAATCCAACCTCTCACTACTGGCAAACCTTGCATCCAAACCAACCGATGACGCGCCCTTCCAGGTGCGACACACTTCCTTATACATTTCTTCTGTTGTAAACTTTTTCTTCGTCATCGAAGCAGAGACCAGGAGACGTTGGGAAATCTTTTAAGCAGAATT
Organism: Xyrauchen texanus; assembly: GCF_025860055.1. Taxonomy (NCBI): domain Eukaryota; kingdom Metazoa; phylum Chordata; class Actinopteri; order Cypriniformes; family Catostomidae; genus Xyrauchen; species Xyrauchen texanus. Next base: position 42,386,189 of record NC_068300.1, on the reverse strand, counting down.
TACTCTTTATTGAGAAGTCGCTGTTGCATCGCTGTAGTCATCCAAGTCTGTCTCAATAGCTCAGTACGATAGAGTTTTATACCTTTCAAGGGTGAGGGGACTTGATTATACATAGAGGTGGAGACACTCTGAAACAAAGCATGTAAATGAGGTACAGGAGTCACCTCGTTACAGGAAATTCCCCAGCCCTGATCTCATCAGCATAACAGTGTGATTCGAATGCACAGAAACTAATCTAATCAGCCGGACTATTCAATGACTGGGTTAGGGGCTCCAAGAGTCATTTAAAGAGAAAAGGTGATAGTCTCAGCAATCCGATTAATTTAACTTACAATAGAGAGATCAGGACAGGCAGAAATCTCCTGCTGGAAACCTTGACTATACCTCAAATACTAAATTCAATCTATTAAACTTTCTCAGTTTATAAACTAATGTATTGGAACCTAAATTAAACATTTAATAAATTTGTAATACAACAGTCCCCTCTTTGAGAGTTCTAATAACTCTCACAAAATACAAATTTAAACACTTGAAAGTTCATTCATGTAACCTGTGATCGTTACAGGCACATAGCGCATGCTCGGTGTTGATTTTCTGTAATTGCATGCTGACACCGAAACAAACATGCAATTAGGGTCCGTGAAGTTCTTACGGGTAATAGTCCCGTATTTGGAACTGTCATTTCTGATTCATTTGTTGAATGAAACACTTGATACTGTAGATGCATAGATAGTACGCCAGTAGAAGAAACAACAGCAGAATTGCTATTTCCTTGATACACGGTCAGGGTTTACCTAACAAGTTTCCGAACCATGAAGAATTCTCTTCAGTCATCTGGTGTAATTTTGCTGAAAGATCAAGAATGTCTTGTTGGATTTTGTTCAAGTTCTCTGTTGGATCCATTAACCCGGTGCAGCATTCAGGGCCGATAATGGTGCAGGCTCCTCCTTGTGTTGCTAGAATGTAATCCAAGGCCACTCTGTTCTGTAAGATTATCTTGTGCGAAGCGAGAGTGTCCGTGATGTTACCAAGGGCCAAAACTGTATCATTGGCCAATTTCTGTACAGAATTCGATAAGCTTCTGACTTGATCAAGGGCCTGCATGACACCATAAGACGGGATTAATGCTCCAAGGGTTCTTGACCACCATGTCTGTGCACAAGTGAGTCCTGGAATGCAGCCATCTTCTTTGTTTGTGATAGAAGGAGCTGAATTATGTAACTGTGGGGAGCTTGGGGTGGAGTGTGTATTTTCTCTAATAGCTGGTAGAACATAAACCAGGGTTCACCTGCCGTTGAATTGGCTGGGGAGGATACTGTAGACAGAAGTTCCACATAACTAAAAAGTGTCAGTTGGTGGAGAAATCATACACAACTGATTTATTGCAAAAAAAATTGGTAGGGATGGGTTCCTGGAGAGACACTCTGTTAAGTCCTTTTCCTCTTTCTTATCTGTTGTAGTAACGTACACCTGGGATTCTGTTCCTCTTTCAATCATAAAGCTGCACCGTTCAAGAGGAATTTCACCCAGTGGATTCGATGCTGGAGCATACTTTTCTATGCACCAATAGAACATCATTGGCAGGAGTAGATCTGTCATGATGGGAGTAGCTGAAGTTAGGTTGCAGGATGGTAGTCCTGAAATGCAACACGGAGAAGCTTGAGGAATTGTTACGTTGTGACATGTATCCTTGTTGTATAATCCACTGGTATGATGATCAAATAAGGTACACGTGTCACATTTGGAGATAGGGTGTGCCACCCATGGGATTCCTGCTCCTACTGAAGGTGCGTGTGGCATGCAACGTTCTTTCCCGCAAACAAGGCATTTCTTGACATATTCATCAGCTCTAAGAATATGTTGTTTCTGGAGTCCACACTTTGTGCGATGTCCATGATGGTTATTAGTACGACAATCTTGATCATGTTGATGGATGACTGAAGGTTCCCGTATGCGAGTCTCTGTGTTGTGTATTTTTTTTCTTTTGTAATAGTTGGCTCGGCAGTGGGCCTAGTTGTTTTCTGGAAGGTTGTGGCTTCATACGCAGGTGAGGAGGTCTGTGCGAATGGGTCTCGGGACAGCCATCAAGTGGTACCTGCACAGAGGAAGAAAGGAAACAAAAAAACAGTAGAGCAGTATTTGTTCAAACACTATCGTTGTAATCTTTTCAGAGTCTGCTATTGTTGTTCCTTCTTTCCCTATTTCTCAATTTCTGTGACACCTAAAGAACAGTGAGGTAAGGATGGACTAGTGGATGGGGGAGGTCTATGAGGGAGTCTTCACTGCAGGGTGGGCCCCCAACGCATGGTGCATTCGGTTCTTCCCTGGGCTCCTCACTGGTCCGTGTCCTATCCTATCCCTGTAGGTGGGGGAACAACTTTACAGTGACACATGAGTCCAGGTTTTCCTTCCCTGACACAATACTGCAGCTGCTGTAATCAACATCACTTGATGTGGTCCGTGCCACTTAACACAATCGTGTGTCATTTCTCCTTCATTCTCTAACAAAACTTCAGTCATTACAGACATCATACATGAGGATGGGTTCGTGACTGGTGCACGCTGTAAAACAATGTTCGGGGTTGTGAGAGTTGCTAACCAATTTCCCCAACGAGAGGAAGTGACAGAAGTGACTTTTGCTTGATTCATTAGTGCGGACACTGCGTGAGGGCATCTTATGTTTACAGTCTGTCCTAACACCATTCCTTTAGCCAATTTTGTAGGAATTACTGTAATTTCTGCACCTGTATCAAGCAAAAAATCAATCTCTTTCTCTTGTATGCCACCCTTCACAACAATTATTTTGTCATTATGGTGGATCACAGGGGAAAGGTAGCTACTCACAGCCCCAACAATTCGTTTTTTTCCTGGTCTTTTTGTGCTCTTAGAAGAGCCTGAACGAGCTGTCCTAAAGTTTCAGTGGACACTTGCAGAACTGCTTCAGGGTTGTAAACAGGCTAAGAAGGAGCAGAATTATGCATAGCATTTCTTTTTGTATCTTGCAACTTCTTCCTACACTCTTTCTCCCAATGTCCTAATTTTCCACAATAGTGGCATTTGCCTTCTTTTTTAGACCACCGGTTTTCTTGTTTTGCTGTGCTAAATGTAGCTGCTGCTGCTACTCTCACTTTGGCTTTAACATCAGCATCTCTTTCCCATGCAGCCAACCTGTCTACTTCTGATAGTTCTGTTAGACCAGGGGTTCTCAAAGTCTACATTCAAAGGTCCAAATCTGATTTTCATCAATGTCAAAGGTCCGGAACTATTGGTTATTACAAAACTTATTTTTAATAAACATGCATAAAAAAAATCAACATTCATTTCATTTAAAAAATAAGGTGTTTTTGAAAAATTTCCAAAAAAATTCTTAACAAAACACAACAAGAGGTAGGCCCAAAGTAACATGGTGCAAAATACTGAACAGTCTAATGTGAGAAATGGCACTGTCTGTCTCCCATCAGCTGCCGAAACCGTGGCACAAAAGGTGTGGTTGCCAGACGGAGACACTGGCCTAAATGTTCATTAGTCAAGCTGCTGCGGTATGAGTTCTTTACAGCATTCATTGCTGAGAATGCAGACTCACACCGATAGGTCGACCCAAACATGGTAAGAACACAGATGGCTACTTTCTGCAGATTGGGGAAATTTTCAGCTGTGACCATTTTAGTCCAAAATGTAACAGTGTCACAGTACACTTCCTGCAAAGTCACATTTTCCTGTAAGTCAATGAGTTCAGTCTGCAGAGATGCCATGCTTGCCCATGGGAAGATGCTCTTGGTTTCTTTTGAAAACTCCTCAACATTCTTGACCAGGAATGGAGATGGAATGCAGAGCAGCACTTGTCTGCCTACATTGAACCCCTCAAAGCGCATCCTGAAATTTTCAGCTAGCTTCTCCAAAAAGGAAAGATTGTGACGATGGTGATTGCCATTAGTCTGCTGGAGAAGAGTTGGAAAGTGGATATGTGGCCCTGTGATGTCACCCTTAAAGATCTCCAGCCGCCTTTCAAAGGAGCTGCACGGCTGCCATCAGATCACACACTGTGTTGCCTTGGCCCTGGAGCTTCAGATTCAGTTCATTTAGATGAGATGTTATGTCCAATAAAAAGGCCACAAGCTCCATGCTGTCATCATCCCTCAAAAAATCCAAGTAATGCCTGGCTTTGACATTCTTCTGCTGGGACAAAAACATCTCCAAATCTTTCCTGATGGCCCAAAACCTTTCCAAGACTCTTCCCTTACTCAGCCACCTAACATTGTTATGGAGGAGTAAGTCGTCATAAGCAGCATTTACCTGATAAAAGAAAAAAAATCAAATTTTTAATCAATAATACAAGAAAAATACATGATCTTTGTGAACACAAACACCTTTGTAAATTCTGTAAGTCTGTTGTATGTAGATTTTGATGACAACCTTTAATACTTCCAAATGCATATAATTACATTATCTCATACATTTTATTCACAATTAAAAATGATTATATAAATAAAAAAACATTTGTGAAATAAGGGATGACTTAATATCAATCAGTGGGACATATTCAGCATTTCCTGCATTAATTATGCCTTAGTTTCCCATTGATAAAAAGTGTTAAAGATTTAAATGCTTTGGCTCTGAAGCAATGTGTGTGTGTGTGTGTGTGTGTGTGTGTGTGTGTGTGTGTGTGTGTGTGTGTGTGTGTGTGATCATCACTTAATAATCCCCTATTGACCCACACACACAAAAACACAGTAGAAAAAGTCAAAATAATTCTCACCTCAGTCAGGAATGCCCGCAGAAGACGGTGCTGAAGGGCAGAGGATGCTCTCAGGTAGTTCACAAGCTTCATAATAGTTTCCATGACGTCTGAATATTCTTTTCCAAGGCTAGCACACAGCACGGACTGGTGTATAATACAGTGGTATGTCAGCAGGTCGGAGTGCTCCTCTTTCAGACGTTGAACAGCTCCCTTCTCCTTCCCTATCATGGCTGGAGCACCATCAGTAGTGATGGACACAATATTCTTGACATCAATTCCCCGCTCATTAAGCATCTGCATGATAGCTTCATAGATGTCCTCTCCTCTAGTGTGACAGAGTGGAGTAAGGCCCAGTAAGTCTTCACAGAATGTCCCCTTTGCCTTGCTGAAGTATCTGACAAACACACATAGCTGGGCTTGGTCTGTGCAGTCTGTTGACTCATCCACCGCAAGTGAAAGGCAGGGTGCATCTTTGATATCATCAGTTAACTGATTAATTAAGTCATGGGCAAGTATCTCTGTCCTCCTGGTTGAAGTGTCATTGGACAGTGGGATTTTCTTTAATTTATCTGACATCTCCTGTCTCTCCTTTCCCTCAAACAAAGCATCTGCTATCTCCACTAAACACTCCTTAACTATCTCTGCATCAGAGAACGGCTTCTTGTTTTTGCCAAGTACCCAGGCCACTCGGAAAGATGCTTCTGTAGCTCTCTCTTGCTGTGTCACAGCTCTCACAAGCAACTTATTTGTTGATTCATATGATGACTTTAGCTGTCGTAGTTTTGCTGTCCTTACCTCTGTATTTTGTGGATATTGCTGTTCAAAATGTTTGTGTTTTGTTTCATAATGTCGCTTGACATTTCCACTCTTCACAACTCCAACGGTCTCATTACAAATTAAACAGAATGGCTTCGTGCTGGATTGGGGCAAAATGAACGCATACCTCTCGGTCCAATCATCTTTAAAAATTCTGTTTTCTCCGTCAACTTTTCTTTTCTTGGACGATGCCATCCTCCACACCCATTCAAACGCTTACTGCGGTGAACTTGAAGTGTCGCGTCGCGCCCGACTACGTCAAAAATCAACGCTCACTGGATGTCATGGCAACTAAATCACGGAGGAAAACTTTAAATATCTCGCCTTCGCTTTAATTTCGGACCATCTCACAAAAGACATGTGATTTTACAAATGATTTTAACATGCGTTTATCAAAGTAGAAATCCACACTTTTAATCCATTACACACAATTAGTGCTCTTGAAATACGAAAAGCAGGCCGGTCCGGATTGAATTCCCTCCGGGTCCGGATCCGGACCGGAGTCCAGACTTTGAGAAGTACTGTGTTAGACCAAGTTAGATCTAGGAATGGCAAAGCTCTTTTGTATTCGGCTACAAGGCCATCTGACCAGATACGATTTAGTGGTCCTTTGTCATCGAGCACACTTTCAGAATCATCCACTATTCCACTGTAAGTTACGGCTGACTGACAAAACCTCTCAGTATATTCACTCACAGTTTCTTCTTTCTTTTGTACACAGCTAGTAATTCTAGACCAATCTATTTTGGGTCCTAGGAAATTCTTTAAGATTTTCAAAACACCATCTCTCATAATGCTTCTACTGGCATGTTGTAGTTCAGAAGTCACTGCAGATTCAAAACTGTTGAATTCAGATTCAGTTAAAATTTGTGACATTAACTGTGTGACTTCTGTTAACGACATGTCATATAGACGCATTTTACTGATCAATGCTCTTCTAAATTCAGAGAACTGTGTGCGCGCTGATGGTAAGCTCTGGGATAGTCTCTCTATATCTTTAGGTCCAAGCGCTTTTGTGACAGTTTGTATTTGGACAACAGAAGAGTTGGTAGAAACACTTTCAGTTCCCTCAATTCCCTGTGATCTTTTCCTAGCACCACACACATTGACCGAATTTACAGGCACATCAGTTACTGATTGGAGAGCTACATCTGTTTCAAAGAATGCTTGTAATTGAGGGTAAATGTTATCCGGCTGACTAACTTCTACATCAGTTTTTTCTATGGCTTTGTTGCAGTTCAATTTCTTGGTCAAAGCGGAAACTCTAGCACGTAGCTCTTTGTTCTCTTTCTCTAGCTCTGAGTTACGCTGAGACTGTTGTGTAGCTAGTGCTAAACCGAATTCTCTGTGGCAGCAGATAATGCCTTTCACATTGTTCTTGTGAATACTTGCTCCTAGTACCTTTTTACACTCATCTACCGACCAAGTCTTGTCTGGATGAATCTCATATTTCTGAGTTAGTTCTTGTCTAATTTTCTCAGTGACTATTAGGTTCATTTGTACTCCTAACAGTGATTTGAATTTGCTATCTGACCACAAAGGAGTCGCAAGACCACCTTTTTCAGTTGTGGGGATCAGTCGAGCATTTTTTCTAAACGTTTTGTGAGTTTCTTTGTTACCACACAATCAAAAACACTAAAACTTCTCTGATCAACAGAGGGTACACTTGTTAACACTGTAGGTTTCTTGGTTCAGGTTTGGGGAATGTACGATTAATATTAATGATTGTAATCAATGATTAATCATACGGTTTGAACCAGATACTAATACATTCTAAATTGCCCCACAAGGGGTTATATAGCCCAAAAGTCTGCTTCAGATATATATATAGATAATTAAACACAACGAATTATAATTAATTAGGAATATACATTGTATGCAGACAGGCTGTATTCATTTTCAGAACACCTTAATGGAATTAACCCGTACCGCAACCAATCAGTTCGTCCAGCAAACCACTTTGCTTGGTACTCTTGATAAATTCTCCAGAAGGTTTATTCTTAGTATAAGCCTACTTAATCAAAGCACATTAACTTACTTTGATAATATCAGCTCGTAGCTTTAGATCGCACATTAAAGAGGCTTTGTTTTATGACCAACAAACACAAACAATCAAGCGTATAATTGGGTTTAATACAAGGAACTAGGATATATCACTACACTTAAACGAACATAGAACACATTTAACAACAAACATTTAACATAGAACAAACAAACTAAAAAAGTAAGGAAAATGATAGCAAACTTGTTACAACAGTTAAACCTTAAGAGCCAGCAAGGGAATTACACACTTTAACGCATTTGAATTTAGATGGAATAATACTTGCAAAATGGACCTTTGTGTCGCTGAGCAAAACTGCGTGTGTGCATGAATGCCCTCGTTGTGTCCGTGAGCTGGAGGATTTCTGTTGGTGCTTCCGGAGTGTGGATCGCTCGCGGGAAGTGCAAAGCATCTTAGGAGTAATGGTTGAAACTGAGAGAGAGTCCTTTCACCCGGAGGATATCGGACTGCTCCAAAAACGTAGAGTGTTGAGCTTTGTCCGAAGACAAGAAAAAGACTGAGATAAACGCCAAATAAAACAAAAGACATGTCTGACGAGAGTTTGAAGAGAAATTGAAGAAAACTTGAAGAGGTTCAGAAGAAAAAGTAAGAAAGCAAGAGGACAAGAGAGCAAGAGAGGACAAAGAGAGAGTGATTCCACACCAAATCCTGACTTTTAAGGTAGGAAGGTCACGCCTCCTTTGGGAGGAATGACCCAATGAGGCTCCTCAGTTTTGGCGCGAGATGGTTCCCTTTGTCTTGTCAAGGCTACTCATTTGCCTAATTTATGACAGGGTCCTGGATGTGGTTTGAATCACTCAAAAGATGGTAAAACATAGCAGAATACATTTTACTGTAACCTTATATATATATTCAGCTAGGGCGAGTCGTAAGGTTTAATTTGATACCAAGAAACTTGTATTTGGTACACTTAAAAGTGAATATATATTCTTAGACCCTCTATATAAGCCCTCAGAGTTTAACTACACAACTAAACAATCTTAACTAGTTTGATATAACAGCAGAAATACCCAAGCATATGGGAATAAAACATATTTCCTTGAAAATAAGCCATTTCTGGATTTTAAATGTGTGTGTCTAAGAACGTGTGTGTGTGTAGATTTTCAGTGTGTAGATGGTGATATCACGAGTGTCTCTGGAGAGGCTCTTTGGGTTGTAAAAACGTCAAGAAGCATTCTAACTCCCAGACTTGCTGGCACTACCTGGTGATTTAGATGGAGAGTCACAGGGTGTGGGGGTTTTAGAACCCTTAGTAAAAATGTGTGCCTTGCATTCAGAATTAATGAGTTCATGATTTTCCGTTCATACTCTACAACACAGATCAACTATTGTTAACCTTCCTTGGCAGAGCAAAGGATAACACAAATTACCAGCACTTTACGCTAATCTTCCCTGCCTGAACAGAGGATAAACAATATTAGCACGTAATGCTAATCTTCCCTGCCTGAACAGAGGATAAACCAAAATATTAGCACGTAATGCTAACCTTCTCTGTGAACAGAGGATTAACCAAATATTAACACGTAATGCTAATCTTCCCTGCCTGGGCAGAGGATAACTTTAATCTCTAACAGAAAACTTTAGAGGAATAACTTAGTTAACCAAACCCTACAGCTGTCTGTTAGCTCTTCTCTGACGGCACAGAGGATAACACATTTGTTTACTGGTCTTAAAAGTTCTTCGAATAGAGTGAAACTCACCAAATTGTTGGTTGTACAGAAAGATTCCGTCTGGAACTCAGTCAGAAAAGTTAATTCTTTGTTGAGATCTTTGTTGAGCTTGAAGTTTCAAGATTCCATCTGGAACTCAGTCAGAAAAGTTAATTCTTTGTTGAGATCTTTGTTGAGCTTGAAGTTTCAAGATTCAGGTGAGTAGCTCTATCCGGGTCACGGCACCAAACTGTTGTGAACTTTTTCTTCCTCGTCGAAGCAGAGACCAGGAGACGTTGGGATATCTTTTAAGCAGAATTTACTCTTTATTGAGAAGTCCCTGTTGCATCGCTGTAGTCATCCAAGTCTGTCTCAGTAGCTCAGTACGATAGAGTTTTATACCTTTCAAGGGTGAGGGGACTTAATTATACATAGAGGTGGAGACACTCTGAAACAAAGCATGTAAATGAGGTACAGGAGTCACCTCGTTACAGGAAATTCCCCAGCCCTGATCTCATCAGCATAACAGTGTGATTCGAATGCACAGAAACTAATCTAATCAGCCGGACTATTCAATGACTGGGTTAGGGGCTCCAAGAGTCATTTAAAGAGAAAAGGTGATAGTCTCAGCAATCCGATTAATTTAACTTACAATAGAGAGATCAGGACAGGCAGAAATCTCCTGCTGGAAACCTTGACTATACCTCAAATACTAAATTCAATCTATTAAACTTTCTCAGTTTATAAACTAATGTATTGGAACCTAAATTAAACATTTAATAAATTTGTAATACAACACTTCCTTCCGCCATTAATTGAATCACTCCACCCATTCACAGAAATGGAAAGTGAAAGTAAAACGGAACCGCTGATTGTGGCACAGATTTTCTGCACTGCCACATAGTAATACAAACATAATAAATAAATATCCATAAACACATGCTTTAAACACAGTTGAAAAATCACACACATAACAAAATTAAAAATTAAAACTTAAAAATGTAAAATGTTTAATCAATAGAGTGTGACATGTCGTGGACCGTGGCATTGAATAATCTAATGGCAGATGACACAAAAGACCATCCTAAACTTTTTGAAGCACAAGCACTAAACCTGCTCTTCAATTTCCTTATATCCTTATAAAGTATTTCCCATAATATCTTCCAGCCTCCCCCCCTCATCCTCACCTCAGTTACCCTTTCCACATTATCCAATTTTATCCCCACCACTGAGTTGCTTTACTCACTAGTTTGTTTATTTCATTGACCACAGTTGCTCCAATGCCCCTACTCCCCATACTCTGATCCACCCTCATCGTAGATAACTTCTCCGCATGCCTTAAATGGCTATATAGTGTCGAATGCACTTGATAAGTAAAAAAGCATAATCATCACTTTTCCTCGTGTTTTCTCAAGATGTGTGGAGCATATCAATTGTTGCGTCTTCCACTCCTATCCTGGCATGGAAAGCAAACTGCAGCTGATCCAAGCTGTCATGCACCAAAGGCTTAATGTGCTGGAGAACGATTCTCTCAAAGTTTCATTACCTGTGATGTCAGGGCCATGGTCCTGCAGTCCCTAGGGGTACTAGGATGTTTATTCTTGGGCACAGGAACAATACATGATGTTTTCCATATGGTAGGCACCTTCTGCATTTTCAGTGAGACCTTAAAGAAATGGCTAAAAAACCCTGCCAACTCCCCCGCACACACTTAACTATATTACAAGTCCATTAAGCAGCTTGCACGGTTCAAATTACTGATTCAATATCTTAGCTGGCAGTAAAAAATCCTGATCACCTCAATGCTTTCAAATTGCAAATCTTATGGATGAGTGAAAAGGCAAATTTTTATGTAATCTTTACCTCTGAAATGTACTGGTTGTTTTTGGGTAAATTGCTTTTCTCACAATTTTTATAACACAAGCAAATGAACTGTTTTCCAAAAGTAGATGATGTTTTCCAATAGTTCAAATAAGATAATATACTTAACAGGTAAAGCAGTCAAACATAAATAAATTCGCCTATAGCTTCTTTCACACCCTCCATATTCAAACTAATGAATCACGAATCGAAATATGAGGTCAATTTGCAAATACTAAGCTGATATTTTAAACAATCTATCACAATTTTATCCAGTAAAACAAACGTGGGTACATGCATCAGTACGCTGTCAAAATAATCTGTTGAGAGCATATCACAAACGTGATTGTATCATGGTAGGTTGGATCACACTGCACAAAAATGTCTCCCATCGTTCTCGTCGATATTTAGACCTCTTGGCGTAGAAACTTCCAGCTACAGGCCTTCGATCACAACGTAATTAAAGAAATTATACAAACGAAATATATGAGCATATCCTAAAATAAATGTAAGACAATGTTACCAGGACAAATGGATCTGGATCAACCGTAGACAGAATGGCGATAAATTTGGTCTATTAGCATTTATAGGCCAACTACTGCCTAACTCGCAGTGACATTTTTAAGACCAATCCATTGGCTATGCACAAGAGGTGCCATCTAGCAATTATTATGTGTCAGTAGCAATGTCCCTGTCTGAAGACTAGTTTGTAGCAGTGACATGACTTTCTGGAGATAATATGTTGTCGTATCCTTGAGGCTGGGTAGTGTATTGCCTGATGGTTTAAGACAAGATGCGTCTGTATTTACAGCCCTTGTTGTCCTTACAGAGCTTGAAATATCACTAGTTGTCAGTACCAGACTTTTTGAGTCAAACCTATTAAAAAATAGATTTAGTTAATTTGCAAAGTCCTTATCACCCTGTACAGCCCCATTTGATCTAGTCATACCAGTAACAGTCTGCACCCACTCTCTTTTATTTATATTATTTTGTGCCCAGTTACTCTCAATCCTATTCTTGTACTTCTCATAGCTCTCCTTATAGTCCTTCTCAACTCCGTCTGTTGTTCCTTCTTTACCTCATCTGTCCCCCTCATGAAGGCTCTTTTTTTCTTATTCAGCAAGGCTTTAATTTGCTGATTAATCCATGGCTTGTTATTAGAAAAAGAACGTACCTTCTTGGTAGGGACCACACAATCTTCACAAAATCTGTTGTAGTCTTTTATACGATGTAAGGCCATCGATATCGTCTCCGTACTCCCCCTGGAATAACTCCCAGTCAGTTACCATATACCTCTGCCGTACCACAGTTTTCCTCTATCCGCACGCACCAGTGAAAAGACAGCTAATTCTACTGAACAGTCTGGAATTTTCCAGACATAGCAATTTTCAGTCAGACATAGCAAGCAGTATTCCCGGTACTCATGCTGTCCTCTGATTAATGCCAAGACTTCATCCCTCTTGTTGCTCAATGATCGTATGTTCCCATGACCACGAAGGGGAGGTAAGGCTTATATTTCCCCTTCTTCTTATTTTTTCCCTCACTCCTACTCTAGTTCCTCGCCTCCTTATCCTCAAGTCCCTTTGTATCTCCTCCGGACATGCTGCCCATCGTGTTCGAAACTGAAGTAGCTCTTCCCGTGAATATGCCAGTCTTCTGATAGTTACTGTGTTCCGTGTCCATCACATTATACAACATCAACTAGTGCCAATACTTAAAGGGTAAGTTAACCCAAAATTTTTAATTATTCCATAATTTACTCACTCTCAAGCCATCCTAGGTCTATATGACTTTCTTCTTTCAGCCAAACACAATCTGAGTTATATATAAAAAAATATCCTGGCTCTTCCAAGCTTTATAATGGTAATGAATGGTACCTTAGATTTTGAAGCCCAAAAAAGCACATCCATTCATCATAAAGTAATCCATACGGCTCCAGGGGGTTAATAAAGTCCTTCTGAAGTGAAGCGATGCGTTTTTGTAAGAAACTTTATAAACTACAATCACTGGCTTCCTGTAACGGCCGTCCACGCGTTCACTGGCTTCCTCTGTACTTTCGTGTTCGTCACTTCTCACCAGAGCTTAAACTACGCCTACGTCATACGCCGGAACTCGACTCTTTCATGAATGCTCGGATGGCCATTACAGGAAGCCAGTAATTATAGATTATATAGTTATAAATATGGATATTTTTCTTTCAAAAATGCATCGCTTCGCTTCAGAAGGCCTTTATTAACCCCCTGGAGCCGTATGGATTACTTTTTTGATGGATGGATGTGCTTTTTTGGTCTTCAAAATTTAAGGTACCATTCATTCCCATTATAAAGCTTGGAAGAGCCAGGATATTTTTTTTATATATAACTCCGATTGTGTTAGACAGAATGTCATATACAACTAGGATGGCTTGAGTGTCAGTACATTATGGGATTCATTTTTGGGTGAACTAATCCTTTAACTCAACAGATCAATAATAATAATCATAGTATAATATGATTGAAACAATAACAACAATTGAAATAAACAAACTAAAACAAAGCTAAGAGCTACTGTGTCGTGCTACTGCATAATATGTTGCATACGTACGTAATGAGCTGATAAGTTAAATCAAATGTGTTTGTTTAGGGAAATATCAAAATGTGTATTGTTAGGGGGCCTCCAGGACAGGTTTGGCACTGCCCTAGAGGATTCCAGATCTTCTTTGCCTAGGGGACTCCATATCCTACACCTGATTCTGCTCCTAGAAGACTCTGGATGTTTCAGAAGATCCTCTTGACCCAGCTTCCTGAACATGACACATAACATGTTTTCTTCCAGAAAAGAAAATATCAAAAATACAGAATTACATCAAATTCCGCTGGAGAATACTGCTAGTTTGCAAAACATTTTCCATCACCCTTCAGGGTGGGGATCCCTTTTTCGTTTCATGCTTTCTCTTTTTCTTTTCCAGGCTTTTAGATTTTGAATACAGTTCTTGTTAAACTGGAAAACTCTTGCTGTTATTGATGAAAATATAATAACAGGCAAAAGATGCAAAAATAATAATACACTTTCATCCTGGATCTTCTTGGAATAAGTTTTTGCAGATATGTGTTTTGAATTAAACAGACGTTTTGTCAGAGGCCAGTTAGAATTCCCAGAACTGACATCAACTTAGCCTGGAAGTCAGACAGTTTCCTGTGAATAACAGTATATTCAAACAGTGAGTCCTCCCCCAAAGCCTAAATATGCCAAATATAAGATCATAAAGTGGACATATTAACTGTGTGATATTCTTGTAAATGATATGTTTGGAGGCTGCTGCATGCATGTCTATTGTGTGCCACTTCATTGGCAGGTTGCAGTGGAAATGTGTGACATTCCAGGCGCAGTGATTGGTGTCCTTGTAAAGGAAACGCGTGGCCATCTGGTACTTATTTTCTCTTTTTCCTCTCACCTCAGATGCCATTATTCATAGAATTCCCCCTGTCTCTGAGACACATGGGCCAGTGACCCCTCCAGCACCACCTCATGCCATCATGGAGAGTATTGTCATTCCATGGACAGTCATATATATATATATGCAAAGTACAGCTACAAATGTCTAGGTCACACATGCCACATTTCTGGGTTAAACAGCATGGTAACACTTGACTTGAAACTTGTATATGTAATACAATATAAATGTTCTTGTAAATAATTGTTATAAGTTATCATATATTATAATACTTACCTATTAATTAAAACTAAGGCTGTTGATTTAAAGCATTAATTTAGTTTGTTTTATTGTATAATAAATGAACGCAATTAATCATGTCCCAGGAGTGTAATATTCCTACCAACAGAGCAATTCAAGTTTGAAGAACCACCTGTTTTCAGCAGGGGGCAGTACACAAAACTCCAGCTGTATTAGAAACACTTAGGGTGCTTTAATAACTTGGTTCGATTGCTTTGACAGAACCTGAGTTAGTTTCCTATCCCCTCCCACTGCCCCCGCTTGTCACTGTCCACATTATATTATTTGAGTCCGAAACATGGCCCAATTATGTCTCCAATGTGCTTACAGGCAGCAGTTGTTTATTAGTGTAACTAGGTAACAACACAAGAAGAGATCAGCTTCACTGTGTTATTAAAGTATTAATCTAGTGTTAATCAAACTTTACATTCAAGGAGCGGCAATGGTGTGATGAATATTAGCATCTGTCTGCCGCAAGCCCGCGGATGCATTGCAAGAGATGTGGAGAATGTGAGCTGCTCTCTGAAGGGGATTTATTTGGACACAAGCAGGTATGAGAAATGCATTATACCATTATAATTATGATCGGGAGACAGTAAAGACGCAAATTATACATCATTACAAGTGGTTCACTTCCGCGATTTGGTATGATTGTGTTCATATTAGCAGAGAACCAGGGGTGTAAAGTAATGATTTACAAATACGTTCCTTTAACTACTTTTTCCCAATAATTGTACTTTTATAATTAGTTTAAAAATAGTGTATTTTTACTTTTAATTGAGTACATTTTAAGTGCTGTAATTGTACTTTTACGGTGCTATTTTCCAACCATCTGTGTTTGCTACTTCCCTGTCCTGAATTTATTTTTATCTATCAAAGTGATTGGCTAGGGAGAGTCTTGTGACTCTCGTCAAATAAAATCACACGTAACAAATTTGAACAGCAGCTGCAGATTTGGCGGCATCTGTAATGGATGTGGACTGCCTCAAACACAGTTCAACACCTGAACATCACGGCCGCACCTAAAGGGATTTTCAAAGGCCAATTGCTTGAATGTGTCAAGTGAGTTTATTTGAAGAAACATATTTAGGTAAATTTTTATATTTCTGCTTACTACATTCTGTGTCTATAATTTAGCCTGTAATTTAACTATATATCACTGAGATTTTTGGGCTGGTGTGAGAGATTAAAATGATCTAGATGTTTATCGGCAAAAGAGAAATGTTCTTGATCAAACTTTTGAGTAGTGTTCTATATTTAGCCTATATGAAATATAAAAGATTTACTTTTTATTTCCTGATGTCTGTTGTTACGCACTGTTTGATTGACAGGCGGTTAATGTTTTTACTTAACATGCGTGTGCTCCGAGAATGCGAATGGCAGGAAACTCTAAAGAACCAGTTCCTCTAAGGAACCTGATAATCAAGTCATGCTTGCCCAAGGACTTGTCGTCCACTGCGTCGTGGTGGGCCGCGATAGCGGCAACATACACTTTCAAGGTGGAGGGGGACAGCCTCCCCTCCAACCTCTCTTGCAGGGATGAAAGCACTGAACGAACTACACATCTCTGTGGGAAAGCAGGTCCTTCCTCAGGGGAATTTGCCAGGGAGGTGCTGTCGCGAGGAGCATGAGATCTGAGAACCAAGTCTGAGTGGGCCAGTAGGGGACCACCAGAGTGACTTGTTCCTTGTCCTCCCTGACCTTGCACAGCACCCGTGCAAGAAGGCTCACTGGGGGAAATGCGTACTTACAGAGCCCCCGGGGCCAGCGTGTCTGTCCAAATGGAGCCTCCATTAGGGAGTACCAGAGCAGGCAGTGGGAGGTCTCCTGGGAAGCGAACAGGTCTATCTGTGCTTTGCCGAACCATTCCCAAACCAGCTGGACTGCCTGGGGGTGGAGCCTCCTCTCTGCTGAGTGTACCTTGTCACGACAGTGCGTCCGCTGCCGCGTTGAGGTTGCCCGGGATGTGAGTGGCACGCTGAGTCGCTGCTGGCTCCAAAGGAGGAGATGGCGGGCAAGTTGCGACATTTGACGAGAGCACACGCCGCCTTGGCAAATTAATGTATGCTACCGTCACGGTGCTATCTGAGCGGATCAAGATGTGCTAGCCCCGAATTAGCGGGAGAAACCTCCGCAAGGTAAGGAATACAGCCAGCAACTATTGGTAGTTGATGTGCCAACGCAGCGGGGGCCCTTTAGCAGGAATCCTGTCTGCAGAAAACAGAGGTCTGTCCAGGGGTTGAAAGTCCGGCGGCAGGCGGGGGTGATGAACACACACATACGGTGCATGCCGCGGCGTCATCATCATCCAGCTTGCGCTAGTAAACAGACTGGCCGTGAGGCGAGCCGCTCTCACCTCGAGACTGAACGGAAGCAAACGAGCGTGCTGGGGGGCGGGTGGTTCGTGGGGATTTACCCGGCGAAACCAAGCCTGCTGTATGCCCCAAATCGCCTTCATCGATTGGAGAAAGCCGCTGATATGCGCCGTAGATCCAACAGCACACACTCTGTAGAGATGAATGGAACAGTCAATGAATACAGCTGATCACACAACCGCTCGGCTCCGAAGGAAAAATCTGAATGGACAGACACATTTCCCTCCCTTTATACCCATATGTCCGGGGACGGGACATGCAAATTCTGTCTGCCAATTTCTCATTGGCCTTTTCTCAAGTTCAGAGATGCGCAAGGGTCTCAAGAGTGACCCCTAGTGTCGCTTCTTTGACACAATGTCAAAGTGAGCGACAGACCGGGAATGAAGATTTTCAGAAGAATACTTCAGCTTTATAGGTCCATACAATGCAAGTGAATGGTGACCAGAACTTTGAAGCTCCAAAAAGCAAATAAAAGCAGCATAACAGTAATACATACAACTCCAGTGGTTAAATCCATGACTTTAGAATTGGTATGACAGGTGTGAGTGAGAAACAGATCAATATTTAAGTCTAGAAATTTTACAAATTCTTCTCTCTTACCAGTAGGTGGTGTTATTCATGAAGCAAGTGAATCACCTAAAGCACAAGAAGAACAATGTGAAATTTAAAGTGGAGATTGACTGAGCAGGGAGGAGAATTAATAGTAAAAAAAAATATTAAGTATTGATCTGTTTCTCACCACATATATCATATCACTTCTGAAGACATGGATTAACCCTCTGGGGTCTGAGGGTGTTTTTGGCCCTGGAGAAGTTTTGCCATGTCTTTATTTTTTTGCTTTTTTCAGTTGCTTAAAAACACATTAATGGTTAAAGTCTGATAACACTGTATTCAGCACAAACTGGGCTACAATAATATGTGAGCAACATGTCTGTACAGGTTTGTATTTTTGAGAAAATAACGTTTATGCATGGTTTTTGAAAAACTAAAGTAATTGAAATAAGGCCATATAACACATACTAAACATTTGTTCACAAGCCTTTTGAGAACTGGATCTTGTAGCCTAGAGTTTTTGCTACAAAATGATGTGAAAACCATCCTGATCACTCATTCATGCAAAACAATGTAGTAATTGAACTTTTGTAAGACACTTTTAGTGTTCGAAAGGTCATATGCGAGGAGGCGTGAACTATAATGAATATTGACTGTAATTTACACCTGAGGAGACAAAAGACCCCTCCCCTGGGCCTATCAATGAGGAATGTGACAGAAAGAGAATGAATGTGAGGAGACGTAATGATCAAAATCAAGTTTTAAATTAAAAGAAGTAATTTGAATGTACATTTTCTTTAAAGACTTTACTTAATTTTAGACCTACACTACCATTTAAAGAAGTCTCTTCTGCTCACCAAGACTGCATTTATTTGTTCCAAAATACTGTAAAAACATTGTGTGAACTCTTTTTACAATTTAAAAGAACAGTTTTCTATTTGAATATATTGTCAAATGCAATTTGTGATCAAAGCTGAATTTTCAGCATCATTACTGCAGTCTTCAGTGTCACATGATCCTTCAGAAATCATTATAAGATGGTGATTTTCTAATATGGGCATATTTAAAGTGCATTTCACTAATTTGCTCCTGAACAGATATTGGCAAGCACAAGCATTGTTGATGATATTGAGGCATTATAAACACTAGATAAAATATAATCTAAACATTCATATAATTTTTATATCATATTACATATCATATTTATATCATACAGCATACAATTGAAATACCTGCTTTAGCCGAAACAGCATTTAAATGTAACTAAAAGTTGCTTATTAGGACATATTTCAAATGTCAATACTCTGAATCCTGTCTGGCAAGTCTGGAAACAGTCCCACTAGTAAAATATGTACATGTTTTACCGAGGATTGTATCAAGGCACAGATCTGGGGAAGGGTACAGAAAAATGTCAGCAGCATTGAAGGTTGCAATGAGCACAGTGGCCTCAATCATCCGTAAATGGAAGACGTTTGGAACCACTAGGACTCTTCCTAGAGCTGGCCGCCCGGCCAAACTGAGCAATCGGGGGAGAAGGAGCCTTAGTCAGGGAGGTGAACAAGAACCGATGGTCACTCTGACAGAGCTCCAGCGTTTCTCTGTGGAGAGAGGAGAAACTTCCAGAAGAACAACCATCTCTACAGCACTCCACCAATCAGGCCTGTATGGTAGAGTGGCCAGACGGAAGCCACTCCTCAGTAAATGGCACATGACAGCCTGCCTGGAGTTTGCCAAAAGGGACCTGAAGGACTCTCAGACCATGAGAAACAAAATTCTCTGGTCTGATGAAACAAAGATTGAACTCTTTGGCCTGAATGGCAAATGTCATGTCTGGAGGAAACCAGGCACCACTCATCACCTGACCAATACCATCCCTACAGTGAAGCATGGTGGTGGAAGCATCATGCTGTGGGGATGTTTTTCAGCAGCAGGAACTAAGAGACTAGTCAGGATCGATGGAAAGATGAATGCAGCAATGTACAGAGACATCTTTGATGAAAACCTGCTCCAGAGCGCTCTGGACTTCAGACTGGGGTGAAGGTTCATCTTAGCATCCCTAAGCACACAGCCAAGATAACAAAGGAGTGGCTACGGGACAACTCTGTGAATGTCCTTGAGTGGCCCAGCCAGAGCACAGACTTGAACCCGATTGAACATCTCTGGAGAGATCTGAAAATGGCTGTGCACCGACACTCCCCATCCAACCTGATGGAGCTTGAGAGGTCCTGCAAAGAAGAATGGGAGAAACTGCCCAAAAATAGGTGTGCCAAGCTTGTAGCATCATACACAAAAAGACTTGAGGCTGTAATTGGTGCCAAAGGTGCTTCAACAAAGTATTGAATAAAGGCTGTGAATACTTATGTACATGTGATTTTTTTGTTTTTTATTTTTAATAAATTTGCAAAGATTTCAAACAAACTTCTGTCGTGTTGTTATTACGGAGTATTGATTGAAGAATTTTGAGGAAAATAATGAATTTAATCCATTTTGGAATAAGGCTGTAACATTACAAAATGTGGAAAAAGTGAAGCGCTGTGAATACTTTCCGGATGCACTGTATGACCTTATTACAGTGACTTAAAATTTTATTTTTTTCAAAAACCATGCATAAACGTTTTTTTCTCAAAAATACAAACATGTACACACATGTTGCTCACATATTATTGTAGCCCAGTTTGTGCTGAACACAATGTTATCAGACTTTAGCCTTTAATATGTTTTAAGCAACTGAAAAAAGCACAAATGTCAAGGCATGTCAAAACTTCTCCAGGGCCCAAAACACCCTCAGACACCAGAGGGTTAATGAGAGAGTGCAAAAAAAAAATCCATCTTCCAAACCATGCCTTTACCCAAATACACTTTGATAAACCTATAATAATGATTTATAATTCTAGAGCTGTCGGGAGGATTTCACATGAAATTGCACACATACACCATTCGCCCGTGTGTGTTGACATCATATCTATGCACAGAGAAAATAAGATCCAGCTAATGTAGCGCGTTTATTGTGTGGGAGTAGCTAAAGCTGAACGTTTGTTGAATCGCGCAACCTTAAAGCCCTTTGACATTTTAGACATTTTTACAGGAAAACAATACAAAAATTATCATCAAGAATATGATTTTTGCCCTAATGTCAAAGGTCTTACTAGGAAAAAATTTATTATGATCCAATGTGAATGTTCTTGAGAAATAAATATGATGGTGTCTGGTCACATGTGCATGTAAAATGGCTAGAAATAGCATTTTAGCTTAGCTTAAAGCTAACAATTTACACAAGGTTTATTTCTATTTCTTCTGCTCCAGATTTACATCAAACGTACTTCTCTGTCTGCTCGTATGAATGTAACACATCATAAGAAAGTGTTTCACCGCTGTTCAAATGCTCTTTGGATCGCATCATTTATATGTATTAATGTTTTCCAAAACCAATTATTTTAATTGTAACTGTAGTGGAATACAACAAATACAATAAAACTTTACAACGTTTGACCTTATCAGACGAGCTATCTTTATTTGTAATGTTAACAAACTTTTGTAATGTAATTTATTTCAAAACATCAATGTTTACAATAAGTCAAAACAACAGCATTTAAGATATGGCACTTACCTGATCAGATTACATGTTTTCAGTCTTTTCCTTTCTTTCATTATTTATTTATTTGTGAAGCACGACTTGAGTCATTACCAAAACAATGTCCTTCCACAAGACGCATGCAGATTCATTTTTTTATTGCTAGAGGGACAAAAGTTACATAGTGTATCTTTAAAAATCTATATTATACAAATACCTTTTGTAATGGATGAAGAATACCTCTATAATGAATGATACAGTAGTGCACACATCATCAGGCCAATCACGTCCATGTGCTATTCAAGCCAACTCTTATTACTTTATTATACATACATCATATAATACATCCAAAAGAGGTCACTCAAGAAAGGTCAAAGAATACTAAAATCTAAGAACACGCAGGGTGTGAGCATTTATCCATTTTTCAAAATGCATTAAATGTATACATCAACTATAAACACAAATGCTGTTAGAACAGGAGAGCAAATTTTGGATGCTTTACACAAAACAAGTTATCTCTCTGTCTCTCTCTCTCTCTCTCTCTCTCTCTCTCTCTCTCTCTCTCTCTCTCTGTCCCTGAAAGGCTCTATTAATAGAGGTGCTTTCCTCTTTTCTTACTCACATTCCTCTTGTGCAGAAGTCACCCTGAGAACATTCACTCATTCATACTTCACCTCCCATATCTTTCTCTCTCCTTTTTTTCCATAGTAAAACCTATTACATTTAAATGTATTGTGTTTCATCTGCCTCAAGATTAGCATCAGATATTTTGGTGGAATGAATATTTGTGAATGCGACACACAAACCCCGCCCCCACGTTCACTCACTTCACAGAGAGAGAGAGAGAGAGAGAGAGAGAGAGAGAGAGAGAGCTGTGTAGGTGACAGCAGTTATGGTGAAGTGTGTGAGTAGCAGAGCTGTTATCCCGCTGTTCTCTGGACTGTGGAGCGTTTGGATATAGTAATGGTTGAGTTTGGCGGTTTGAGGACGTTTGTTATTCTGCAGAAATGTGGTGTTTACAGTGTCAGTCAGAGAAAACACAGTCTCTGCTTGAACTGGAGCTGGACAGCTGGTAAGACTGGACTATATCTTGAGCTTGTGTGACAGATCTGGTCTTAACTAGTACTGCAGCAGTGTACATGTGTAGCTGACATTTACCATGTTCATTAACTTCTGTATTCAACATCGTGATTTTCATTTCATTCAATTGTCTCTGTAGTGATGATCATGTACCCCGGTGTTGCTCTATTTTTACAACATAGTCACATTAATGAAGGCGCTTTTTATAGCCCGTCCAGCTGAGAGAGAACAGTGCACATGACAGTCCAGTTTATTATGGTTATAAAGGTCTCACATACACATGAGAACGTGATCAACACTGTATGAACATGAGTATATTTGAGTTATTTATTACTTACAGATGAGCTCAACTGAAGTTCTTATTCAAGGCTGTCATACAGCGAGAGCTTTAGAGGCTTTTATTATGCTTTATTTATGATGTCCACTAGTTCTGGACGGTCGGTGCTTCACTATCAAATATTGGACAAACTTGAGCAATTCATTGTTCCATAAGAATTCTTACGTTAAAGAGTACATTTATTTTTGTGTCAGTTACTTTTGCTCATACTTGGCATTAGGGATTCAAACAAACGCCCAAGTGAAGGTTTTCCACTTCAGCACATACTGTATCTTGTCCCACACAGTTTGTGCTACAGACATGAATGATACAATACCTCTAATCATACAGATTGTGACTGGATTTATTATTTTTGTCTGGCGGATGATAAAATAAGCTAGAAATGGAGGGTCCCGAGCCATGTTTATGGATTCGAATATACGTATTTCAAATATAAGTATTACACTACATTTACAATTTAAATCATTTGTAATCAGAATACTGTTACATTCTAAAAGTATTTTGATTACTGACGAGATTACTTTGCATTTTAATGTCATTTCTTTCATTTAATATTTAGTTCTTAATATTACACATGAAATGATGCGATCCGGAGTGTTTTAACAGCGGTGAAACACATTCATACGAGCAGACCGAGGACACTTTCATGAGAGAAAAGATGAAAAAGATCTTGCTGTTACTCTGTGGGGATTTGAAGTATATTTGGAGAAAATATTTAACCTTGAGTAGTATCGAGTGAACATTTCACTTTTTTTATAAGCTTAAACGTTATTTCTGGCACTTTAACATGCACACGTTACCAAACTTGATCATTCTTTTTTTATTTCTTTTTTTATGAAGAAAATCCACATTCGATCATACATATAAATGTTTTTCTCTAGTAAGACCTTTGAGATATACTGCAAACATATTTATGAATTGTTTTCTTTAAAAAATAAAAAGAATTCTTGTGCATAAGATATTTAGGCTTTTTTCAGAAAATGTATTTTAATATAAGTGTATTTTGTCTGAATGTACTGGCAGATGTTTGTGGCCAGTGCTGAAGAAGTAATCAAGAGTAAATTCAAATTACATTACTGACCTTGAGGAATCTAACAAAATACTTGATAACAGGTCTATTCAACTGGCGGCCCTTTTGAAATGTTCAGTGGCCTGCTTGAGGATGTCAGCTGTCTTAGGGACTGTTCTCACTGAACCCCTTTTGTGTCTGTTCACACTGTTTTTGAATTGTTCTCCAACGTAGACTTTGCTAGAAGGACGCCACGTCTTGATGTTTTTACAATGTCTCTTGCAGGAGCGCTGCATTTTTAGATGCATTTAGAGGTTGCACTACAAATTACCTTTACCTGTCATTTTGACGGAAGTGGAAGATTACAAAAGTAAAATCGTGGAAGACTGACAAGCGTGAGTTTGGAGCAACAGAAAAGTTCTATAATAAACTTTATTGTTATTGTTCAATAACATCTGTAGTGTCCATTTGATTTTCTCTCTCCGTAAAGGACCAATTTGTGAATGTGACACAAACCTTTTTCGATTATTTTCAATTATAAAAAACATTTGTTTCAAGTTTTTCCCCCCCAGAGTTTTTCTTCTAGGTGGAAATATTTGTCATGATAGAAAAAAATTATATCTATAAAACAGATGTTGTATGTACACTCACCTAAAGGATTATTAGGAACACCATACTAATACTGTGTTTGACCCCCTTTCGCCTTCAGATCTGCCTTAATTCTACGTGGCATTGATTCAACAAGGTGCTGAAAGCATTCTTTAGAAATGTTGGCCCATATTGATAGGATAGCATCTTGCAGTTGATGGAGATTTGTGGGATGCACATCCAGGGCACGAGCTCCTGTTCCACCACATCCCAAAGATGCTCTATTGGGTTGAGATCTGGTGACTGTGGGGGCCATTTTAGTACAGTGAACTCATTGTCATGTTCAAGAAACCAATTTGAAATGATTCAAGCTTTGTGACATGGTGCATTATCCTGCTGGAAGTAGCCATCAGAGGATGGGTACATGGTGGCCATAAAGGGATGGACATGGTCAGAAACAATGCTCAGGTAGGCCGTGGCATTTAAACGATGTCCAATTGGCACTAAGGGGCCTAAAGTGTGCCAAGAAAACATCCCCCACACCATTACACCACCACCACCAGCCTGCACAGTGGTAACAAGGCATGATGGATCCATGTTCTCATTCTGTTTACGCCAAATTCTGACTCTACCATCTGAATGTCTCAACAGAAATCGAGACTCATCAGACCAGGCAACATTTTTCCAGTCTTCAACTGTCCAATTTTGGTGAGCTCTTGCAAATTGTAGCCTCTTTTTCCTATTTGTAGTGGAGATGAGTGGTACCGGTGGGGTCTTCTGCTGTTGTAGCCCATCCGCCTCAAGGTTGTGCGTGTTGTGGCTTCACAAATGCTTTGCTGCATACCTCAGTAGTAACGAGTGGTTATTTCAGGCAAAGTTGCTCTTCTATCAGCTTGAATCAGTCGGCCCATTCTCCTCTGACCTCTAGCATCAACAAGGCATTTTCGCCCACAGGACTGCCGCGTACTGGATGTTTTTCCCTTTTCACATCATTCTTTGTAAACCCTAGAAATGGTTGTGTGTGAAAATCCCAGTAACTGAGCAGATTGTGAAATACTCAGACCGGCCCGTCTGGCACCAACAACCATGCCACGCTCAAAATTGCTTAAATCACCTTTCTTTCCCATTCTGACATTCAGTTTGGAGTTCAGGAGATTGTCTTGACCAGGACCACACCCCTAAATGCATTGAAGCAACTGCCATGTGATTGGTTGATTAGATAATTGCATTAATGAGAAATTGAACAGGTGTTCCTAATAATCCTTTAGGTGAGTGTATATAGTGAACACATCTTTTAGGCCTACTATAACACAATATGTGTAGATAGAAGCTTTTTGATTATAAAATATCCTGGCTTGGCATGCGTGCCCCAAAGATTTTTCGATGAACTCGAATAGCCCTGCTTGACAAATTACATTTTACATCATGTATTCTGTAACCTGTAGTGCAATACATTTCAAAAGTAACCCTCCCAATCCTGAGAATATTATTGAGACTTGAGCCAGTACATAAACACCTACAGTAGCAACCACCATTGCTGGGAAGATTACTTTGTAAATGTAACCCAGTATTGATTACAAATTACACAACTTATATTGTAATCAGTAGCGTAATGTTTTAGATTGCACATTTTGGGATCCATATTTTAATAGAATTCTAACAAATTATTTGAAATGTATTTATTACCAATTAAAATTTAGGATTGATGCCTTTTTCATACATTTTCCTGATGAGTTCTTTTTCAGATATAAATAGTCCATCTCTTCTAAGGATGGGCAGTTTGGTCCAATGTAATCTGTGAATTATGCACTAGTTATTGCTGTTGACTGATTGGAAATGTAATAATGTAACCATGGAATCCATAAAAGGTAACTGTAATCTGATGATGCACGTTATAAAATGTAATATAATCCAATTACAAGTGCTTAATTTTCTAAATTTGATTACACAATCTCGATAACATGTAATCTATTACTTCCCAGCACTGGCAACCACGCAGAACACCCTACCGTACCGTCATGGCAATGAGTTTGGTGAAAAAATGTCAAAATCGAGTTGTTATTGTCCCTGATGTGATGAAACTGAATTCATCAGGAAACAGTGTTTGGCATCCTGTAGTGAGTTTTGTGTTCTTTGAGCATGTCTGTAGTTGTATTGGCTCGGTATTGTGTAGTATGTCACATTTCAGCAGTTTTGAGCTAGATAACAGAATAACATAGAGAAAGATCAGTGGGGAACAGCTGTTTCCTGTGGTGAAGGACACATAATAACCACCTCACGTCCTGCAAACAGACCTGCAGCACAAAAGCTATATCAACATATGATAATGACCAGCACTGGACATTAAACCTTTTGATGGGAGCACTGCTGATTATACGATGTCTGTTTTTATCTTTTGAACTCCAATGACTGGATCCTCCTCTAATTAAATGCCTGCTCTTACATACAGTGGCCCTAAAACATAGTTGAACTCTTAAGTCACTCTTAAAAATTTAATGACATAACACAAAAAATAATCAAAGTTCCATCTGCAAACAAATGCTGCTAAAGATTCTTTTTTTTCTTAGCGATTTCTTCTCAATTACTTTTTTTTCTTTCTTCTTTTTTATCCCTTTTTCTCCCAATTTGGAACGCCCAATTCCAACTACTTAGTAGGTCCTCATGGTGGCGCGGTTATTCACCTCAATCCGGGTGACACCGCAGAGACTCGCAGCATGTGGAGGCTCATGCTACTCTCCACGATCCACACACAACTCACCACACGCCCCATTGAGAGAACCACTAATCACCACCACGAGGAGGTTACCCCATGTGACTCTACCCTCCCTAGCAACCGGCCCAATTTGGTTACCCCATGTGACTCTACCCTCCCTAGCAACCGGCCCAATTTGGTTACCCCATGTGACTCTACCCTCCCTAGCAACCGGCCCAATTTGGTTACCCCATGTGACTCTACCCTCCCTAGCAACCGGCCCAATTTGGTTACCCCATGTGACTCTACCTTCCCTAGCAACCGGCCCAATTTGGTTACCCCATGTGACTCTACCCTCCCTAGCAACCGGCCCAATTTGGTTACCCCATGTGACTCTACCCTCCCTAGCAACTGGCCCAATTTGGTTGCTTAGGAGACCTGGCTGGAGTCACTCAGTATGCCCTGGGTTCAAACTCTCCACTCGCTGAGATACACAGACCCCTACTAGCTACTTGGTCGTAACAACACAAAAACACTTCAAAATAAAAGCTCCACCAAAATTAAAGTTAATTTTAAGTTAAAAAAGTATAAAAGAAATGTAAAATTAACTTTTATACTTCTACAACTAATAATAATAATAAATCAATAGTCGTTGTATTATATTTAAGCAATATCTCACATCTGTGATGCACTTTATTTGACAAAAATAACTTTTATTTGATTAAAGTTTACATTTATCTATTTATTTAAACACGATTTGATGATAAACTGAAATAAACTGTTGATATGCAGTTAAGAAAAGAAAAAAAAAAACAGGTATTGGACTCGGTATCATACATTAAATGTTACGGTACTCATACTCGTTCTTAAAAAAATTGTATAAGGACATCCCTAGTCAACACGATAACCAATTTATTGTCTATCATTTAAAATCTAGTGAATTCCTATTGATAGTGATCATCCCTATGCCCCACTCACTATGAAGGACAGAGTTCTTGATGACAGTCATGTGACTTTTTTACTTCTGTTTGGAACGATCCTTCAAGTGGCATCCCCTTCCTAAAGTGCCCTCAAGGGCCAGAGGTGGGTAGTAACATGCTACATTTACTCAGTTACATTTACTTGAGTGCATTTAAAAAAAAAAAAAATTACTTTTAGAGTTTTTAGAGAACTTTTTCCTCTCAAGTAAATTTCAAATGAAAAATGTTTTACTTTCACTACTTTACAATGTGTGGCATTATTGTCGTTACATTACGGGGTTTAATTTGAATTAATGTGTAATTTATTGAGAGATTATTGAATGGGACTTTTACAAGAGCGGAAGTTCACATCTGCGTGCAATGAGAGGCTCCCACTTGAGTGATGAGTCTGTCACTCAAGTCATCAGTGCAGCAGCATCAAACTCTTCAAAGTGAAACAATTTCTTCCCTCCACACAGTGAAAATAAGAATAGTTCTGTCATGCAATGCCATCATTTAACACCAAGACAAGCTGATATTTCAAAATTAAAGTCACAGCTCCAACACTGAGGTCAATTTTGGTAGCACGCTGAGGTCAATTTTGGCTCTAATTCTAATGCGGGCTTTTCTGTGTAATGAGATGGTCATTTTCAGGGTGATTCTGTAACTGGACTCTTATGACATCAGTTTTTAAGTGTACATTTTTAAATCAGTGCAGCAATATATCAGTGTGCTTTGTCCCACATGTCATAAGCAGTATTTATGCATTTATAAATATAAATTTCTCGCAGGGGTACTGGAAACTGTCGCAGCTACTTCAGGCGGATTAACTATATAAATCCATTTAAACATCCAAATTAAGTGTAAATGCCTTATGCGTGATTGACAACAGGAGTGAAACAGACAGCGTGCACAGCGACATGTGCGGACTGTGTTCACTCATTCACCATTTCCTATATAGAGAATGGCAGTGAGTGAATGAAATGAATGAGTGAATTCGGAGCTGATGTATACCCCAAGTGCTCTGGGGCTGTCACAGAAACATCACATATGAACTTTTGAAATACTTGGGCCTTACATGTTTTTCTTATTAAATAATATGATAAATCTTCATTCTGTTTGTCATTTTAATACTATATGTTAATATAAAGAGTAAACACATTTGATCAAATAAAGAGTACATTTTAAAATGTATCTGTATGTTTTGCCTCTCTATATGATATTATGCTATTTTAATCCAGAAATTATTTGTCAAAAAGTCATTTACTACATTCAGCATGAAATAAAATATTGCAGGTGTGAAGGAAGCCGTAAAATCTCAGCTCGTATGTCTTCACAACGGTGGATTATGGGCAATTATTCGTTGTCGAGTTTACATCAAATATACACTCGAAATTAGAGTGCATTGTGGGTAAGAATGAGTGAACAATAGTAGGGAAGGAGTGGCTCACTCAGAATTTAGACACTCTAAAGAAACGGCGTACACACAAAATAGTGCACTATATAGTGGATGGGGGGCAGTTTCAGACATAGCGAATGTTCCGTGACCGGGGTTGGTGCCCTACGCAGGCTGCATACTCTGCATTTAGAGACCGGCGGTACTGCTGTACAGAACTAACGATGTAAATACTTACAACACTGAAAACTGTAACTACACTGAAATAAGAATTCACACAGGACTTTAAAAGCAATGAAATAGTAAAAGGCATTAATAAAGCATGATCTTGCTTTGGTTTATATAATATATAATTTTTACATTTTCACTGTGATAATTACTAGAAAGGTTTCCAAACCTCTTATTGACAAATTCATCCAGATCTGACAAGAGCCCTTAAAGGGATAGTTCACCAAAAAATGTGTCAGATGTGTATGACTTTCTTTCATCTGCTGAACAAAAATTCGGATTTTTAGAAGAATAACTCCATAAAAATGGTCCATAAAATTAAAGTGAATGGGTGCCAACCATTTAAAGCTAAGAAACGTCACATAAATCAGCATAAAACTAATCCATAAGACTCCAGTGGTTAAATCAATATCTTCAGAAGCGATGTGATAGGTCAACATTTACTTTCAAAATATGGAGAAAAAAAACATTCACTGAAAGTAAATAGTGACTCAGGCAAACATTCTGTCTAATATCTCCTTATTGTGTTGCATGGAAGAAAGAAAGTCATACAGGTTTGGAACAACATGATGGTGAATGATGACAGAATTTCCATTAATAATAATAATTAAAATAATAATTCTGTAGTACATGTTCAATGTGGCCCTGCGATGGACTGGCGACCTGTCCAGGGTGTCCCCCGCCTTTCGCCCAATGTTAGCTGGGATAGGCTCCAGCCCCCGCGACCCTGTACACAGGATAAGTGGTTGACGATGGATGGATGGATGGATGTTCAATGTGTATTATGTAATGGAATATAGCAGGGGTGTCAAACTCAATTTCAGCTCGGGCCACTTCAGCATTATATATGCCCTCAAAGGGCCGGTTGAAAATCTGATTTGGTAGCAACCATGTAATATCCAATAATATTACATATTTTGTGCATTTAAAATGCACATTTGTCAATAAAGCATTGAATTTGAGGTTGGGATGTATATGTAAATTATTATATTTACAGGAACATCTGTGAGAAAATTAATGCCTAATCTAAATACATTTAGAAACTATTACTGGCAAAATACCATCATTAATACAGTTTTACAGTAAATCCGTGGTAAATGTTTGTAATGTTTGCTCTGTTTTTATTTTTTTTTTATTTTTTCATGATTTCTCTGTCATTGCTGTTTAACATGGTTTTAAAGTAGTTTCATCAATAATACATTTGAAGGTTTGTGGTTCATTATCCTTACCACGCTTGACACAAGCACTGTTTATAAAGGTCTGCACGGTATGTTGCAGTCTGGGGAAAGTGCGTCTGCCCTGTGCTCACGCACCTCTTTGCATTTTTCTCCATTGATCCAGGCAGCAGTTAGCGCTGCTGATAATGATGTGCGCGATACGGTTTAGAGTGGTAGGCGAATGAACGCACCTTCTCTGCGCTCACGCCGCTTGACCAGAGCTGGTGGTTGTTCTGGGTAGCGCTGTTTTGTTTCACTTTTGGAGAGAGTAAAATGCGCTCCAGGGGAAGGCTCATTAATATTCATGGGGAAAGAGCTAACTTTAATTAGTCAGTGAGAAGTTCCATTTACCTTCCATCATGCATTTGAGAAATCAGCGTGCTGGCCACATGAAATAAGGTGGTGGGCCTTGAGTTTGACACCTGTGGAATATAGGGTAGATAATGTCCATTATGTCGTTTGTGAAAATAACGAGTTACTCACTACTTAAATACTCTTTTAATTAGATACTTTCAAATGTAAGTAATTATTTATGTTAGTACTTCTACTTGAGTAAATGGTTTTTTTTTTTTAAGTAATTGTACTTTTACTTGAGTGTTTGTCTACTTTACTCTGTCAAGGGCGCAAAAATGCAGTTTGAAAAATGCCCCTAATAAACATTTTTTTGTGTAAAATGATCCATGAAAAATGAGCTTTTGCTATTTTTGTTTAAAATAAATGCAATATACCTTTATATTGTGTAACGTAATGTAAAGACATTCAGACATTTCAAGTTTGACTTCAGTGTTTAAATACTTTTTGGGGCCACAGAATGTGTGTTATGTGATGTCACTTTTGGCTCTGCTCTGTTTTCACATCACCAACAGTAAAAGCGAGTATGTCATCTGGTGTGCGGTGTGTTTCAGGCACATATGGAAATCCACTTGAGACAACTGACACACGCTCTCTCTCACACACACACACACACACACACACACACACACACACACACACACACACTGGGCTAAAGTCTTCTCTTCATTAACATGTCCAACGTTACTCACTCTTGCTCTCTCTGTTCCTGGAATGCTGGAACTCCCCCATTTCCACACACGCACACACACTATCCACAGCTGCTATTTGTCAAATACTCAGTGTAGATGGGGTGAAGGTTTGGAGGTCAGCTGACACACCTCCACACACACACTCACACGTGTGCATGTGTGTATCAGTGAATCTCATCACATGGCTCTGTTTAATTACTTGTTACTCAGTGTTTGTCTGTTGTTCAGCTGTGACAGAAAATGTATTTGATGGGAAATATTTGACAAAAACTTGACAAATGTTGCAAAAAGAGGAAATGTACAGTTGCACGAGGAGGGTTAATTAAGCAATATCACACTCGCAATCGTGCGATATGACCCTACATCAGCACTGCTGTGATTCGGCCGCAAGCCGAGTGCCGTAGGTAATCACAGCAGTGCTGATGTAGGGTCATATCGCACGATTGCGAGTGTGATATTGCTTATTTACAACAGTTCAATGAACAAGTACATTTTAAAAAATTTGAAAAAACCAAGTACGTCATAAAAACGTGAAACATGAAACTACTTTCTTACGCGACAAATCAGAATCTGCCCTTGCTGGTTCAAAACAAATGATGCGTCCAAGCCTTCGTTAGTAATTCAAAAAGTTCACTTCAGAAATAGTATCATGGCTTGTGCTGTTTCTAACAAGTTATTGGATATACAAGGATAGACGGCTGGATGTGTGTGTGTGTGTGTGTGTGTGTGTGTGTGTGTGTGTGTGTGTGTGTGTGTGTGTGTGTGTGTGTGTGTGTGTGTGTGTGTGTGTGTGTGTGTGTGTGTGTGTGAGAGCGAGAGAGAGAGAGAGATGTAGCATGTGCAATCACCTGTTGCCAAACCCAATCAGAGATGCTGTCTCAGTGGAAAATAGACGTCCAAGCAGGGGTAATGGTCTCTATTTCGCGGTAGCCGGTGCGCAAGAGTCATTCACTGTAGAAAGAGCGATGTCCTCCGCCATTTTAAACAGTATGTATCCAATGTGGAAACTCCGATAAAAGTTAAGCTCTTGAGTTCTGTAATAAATCAGTCTGTTGTGTCTCTCAGCATGAGCCTTAATCCTGAAGTTGTCCGTTTAAAGCCATTTAAAGCTATTTCCTAGCTTTGGTAATATATTAGTAATACAAGCTATCATGGAGCGCAGTTCTATGTAAACAATGACTAATGGATTCACTTTACCAACTGGCTCATATTACACACCAAAATGATCTTTTGCCACTACCTGCTGGCTAACATAAGTCATTTCAAAAATAAAGCCAATAACTCCTAACAGATACACTTTAG
Organism: Xyrauchen texanus; assembly: GCF_025860055.1. Taxonomy (NCBI): domain Eukaryota; kingdom Metazoa; phylum Chordata; class Actinopteri; order Cypriniformes; family Catostomidae; genus Xyrauchen; species Xyrauchen texanus. Next base: position 42,353,003 of record NC_068300.1, on the reverse strand, counting down.
TTTAGAACAGCATGAACGCGGAGTGATACACACAGTCAATCAGATTCAGATGCAATAATAACCAGCTGACTATATTATCGTGTTTATTCCTCTACTACTTACCAAATAAATTAATAAAAGGACATGAAATCTTGAAATTGTGTAGATTTTGTTTTATTAATATAGAATTGGCTGGGACAACAGACAATTATATGTATTATATAGTTTAGTGCCAATTGTACAAAAATCTGAACACAGAATATCAAAGTTTCTCAGAGAGCTGTGTTATACAACATTTTATCATCATTGTTTGTAAGACAGATTGATTTTGCTTGTTTGATTTCATTGAATCTGAGGAAAACATCAGTAAAAGACAGCTTTAGAAGTAAATGTACAATATTTGTGCTCAGTTGGCAAATTTGGAAACAATTATAACATCTCGGTTACTATCGTAACCTCTGTTCCCTGATGGAGGGAACGAGACATTGTGTTGATGTAGTGACACTAGGGGTCTCTCTTGAGAGCCTCGGTTACCTCTTATCTTTGAGAAAAGGCCAATGAGAATTGGCGAACAGAATTTGCATGCCCGTCCCCCGAACATACGGGTATAAAAGGAGGGAAGCGTGCGTCTGTTCAGACAGGTTTTGAGCTGAAGAGCCGAGAGTAAGGTCCCGGCCATTTCAGCGACTTAGTACAGTGTTGTGGCAAGAGGAACACACATCTCGTTCCCTCCATCAGGGAACGGAGGTTACGACAGTAACCAAGACGGTCTCCGTCAGAAGCGGAGAGGTAACGACCGCATCCAGGAATGACACAAAGACTGAAAGGCATCTTGAAAAAGACGCGTCTTTAAAAACACGTTCAACGTCAATGTGTCTTACTCTTTCAGAGAAATATATACTCTTTTTGTCTCTAGCGACCAAGGCCTACAACGCCGCTGGACAGGCCGCCTCCGCCTTGCATGCTATGGCCCTCCTGCAAGTCCACCAGGCCAAGGCGTTAAAAGATCTGCACCTGAGTATTCCTGATCCTGATGTGCTGCAGGAACTGCATTCGGCGACCAACCTCACCCTCCGGGCCACAACGCACGCACTCGGACAGGCGATGGCCATCCTCGTGGTCCAGGAACACCACCTGTGGCTGAATCTGGTCGAGATGCAGGACTTCGACAAGGCTCCCTTCTCCCAGATAGACCTATTGGCCGACACCGTTGAGGACTTGCCCAGCAGTTCTTGTCGGTGAAGAAACAGACGGAGGATTCCCAGTAATGCATTACAATAATCTAGTCTTGAGGTCATGAACGCATGAATTAGTTTTTCGGCATCAGCAACAGAGAGAGCATATGCCTTCATTTAGCAATATTTCTTAGGTGGAAGAATGCTGTGCTACAAACATTTGTAATTTGATTTTCAAAGGACAGATTGGTATCAAATATAACAACTAAGTTCTTCACTGTTGACGATGATGTAACTACATCCATCTAGAGTCAAATTATATTGTAGTGGCTTATTTTGAGAGTTTTTTTGGTCCAATAATGAATTAGCATAAGAAGATAAAAGCCGCTGAAATGCGCTGTATCACCAACACATATGCTCTTTTAGAGGTGAGTGGAACAGCAGGGGGTTTTACTCAGCTTGCTGAAACACAACCGCTCGGCTCCGAAGAAAAAACCTGTCTGAACAGACACACGCTTCCCTCCTTTGTGCCCGTATGACCGTATATCCAGGAGACGGGCATGCAAATTCTGTTTGCCAATTCTCATTGGCCTTTTCTCAAAGATAAGAGGTAACCGAGGCTCTCAAGAGAGACCCCTAGTGTCACTACATCGACACAACGTCGAGTGAGTGACAGAAGGGGATCTTGTCCCATTAGGGAACATAAAAAAGTTTTACTATAAGAAACCCTACTCACTGTTCTGTGTGTGTTTGCGTGTGTGTGTGTGTGTGTGTGTGTGTGTGTGTGTGTGTGTAGCTATACTGAAGGCCTGTCATGTTAAAGTGTGTTCTTTGCTTTTTCCCTCAGCAGCTGTTCCTTTTTATAGTGACATGATTGAGAACTGACTTTACTAGAGGAGTCTTGAGTTACTCACTCTTTAACAAATACTAAAATTAATAAAAACAAAACGTTTTTGTGGCATTTAGTTCATGTCAGTTAGATTTGAAGTAATCTGTATGCTAGTGTACTCCTATATTCCCCGTTTCACTTTTAATAGCTATAAACATTTAATAGCTATACACTTTCTCTTTTGGGAAAATGGACCAAATCTTTGATTATTTTTGTTGTAACACACTCATAACAATACGTCTCTATAACGACTTTTGATGCGCCATCAAAATGTTCTCCTTTGCCTGTCATCTGGATCGCCAAAACATCAGCCTTTGTCCATATTTTGTGTCCTGTGTCACTCTGATGCCGTATTCAAACATTTTGAAGGATTTCAGTACTTTATCCACAAGGCTATATTCTAAAATAGTTTTGATTGTAGAGGGACACAAAGGGTGTTTAAGTATGTGTGAGTTATAGCTAAAAAAATGAGAAAAGTTCTATAAAACGAATCCATGCTGCTTGTGCGTTGTATCCTAGATCTTTCAATGCCTTGTGATTAGTTAGCAATTACTACATTTAAGAATAGATTATAATTATATATTAATACCTAATGTATCTGTCTCATATTACACAAAACGTCTCACAACAGACATGGAGCGGAGCACGCGAGATTAAAGGGAAAGAAAGCGAACTTTGAAATAAAGAAAGTTCATGCAGCCGAGTTCACCCCACAAACCTGCATGCATCGTAATGTCAGAGTGAATCGTTCCACCCCTACTTGGGATGGCTTTGGGTAAGGAACGGATTTAAATTTAAATAGTTGACCTAAAAATGAAAATTCTCTGATCATTTACTCACTCTCGTGCCATCACAGATGTGTATGACTTTCTTTCTTCTGCTGAACACAATAGATAAATATTGAGCTCCTTTTTTACTATAAGTCTCCGCTTTCAGTTTCTTCTTTTGTTTTTTGGGTATTCACATTCTTCGTCCATATGGACATATGTATTGATCTGTTTCTTACCCACACTTATCATATTGCTTCTAAAGATATAGATTTAACCACTGGAGCCTTATGGGTTACTTTTACGTGTCAGAATTTTGGAACTTCATGATGGTTGAACTGCTCCATGGTACTTTAAAATGGCAAATTCTCATGTAAAATTCAAATGGGTCACACAATGATATAGATGGAATCCCGAATTAATCACGCACGTGAGCCGCTCTGCGTTTGTTATGAGAGCTCACATTTTAAGTGAGTGCCTGGTTGATGCACTCACACGGATGCTGTCACTGGAGCTCGCATTTCACGGGAAGCCTGGTTCACGCGTGTGCACGCCACATGGATAGTAGAGCACAATCTGGCTTCAAAAACTCCACGCACATCCGTGTCCCACATGAAAATCATAAAGTCAAGTGAATGTAATAAGTAATTGCTTAATCGGAAATGCATATTACGTGGCTGACATGAGAGTATTAAAATAAAGGTACATCTTAAAAAATGTCTATATATCAATATAACGTTGTATCGTTAACATTGGATCATTGGTCATTGGATAGATGCATCGTTACACCCATATTCAGCAGCTACATGATGCAGTCTGACCGTCAGATGTGTAAGATCTTTAATGACAGTGTCATGTGGAATCTCTCCACTTTACATCTAAACGTCTTTCCCACGTGATTTTGCAGCAGATCATCTTGTGTTACTGAAAACTTTGTTCTGTGCTTGCATGTTATCACAGAAGCATGTTTTAGCACTATCACAAAAATGTGTTTTTTTTTTCGGTATCACTTTAGAATAAGGTTCCTTCGTTAATGAATAACTACACAGGAACAAATGAGTAACACAATATTAACAATGTAGTAACTACTATTAACTAACAAGAAACTCTGAGTAACGAATTAGTAAGTAATAGCACACAGATGAACGTGGTAGTTCACTATTAACTAATCAATCAATTTTTTTTTTAATGCTTCCCAGAGAACTACTGAAAAAGTTTCATAATTCATGCAAAACTAATCAATAACTAATGCAGGACAAATGACTAGCACTACATTAACATTTTAACTGCTACTGTAAACCAATACACAATGTTGTTTACATTATCAATATGTAATAGCATAGCAGACTTATGATTTGGGAAAGCTGTCAATAATTAGCTTATGATGTCTCCTAGAGAACTATTTATCAACTGAAAAATTTCAGGGGAGCGGTAGTGTAGTGGTTAGCGCACTGCGCTATGAACCTGGCGACCTGAGTTCAATTCCCGCTCATAGCCAACACCAGTGACGAATATCTGAACCGGTCCCGGGCCTCCCCTAGGTCGACTCAGCCTAAAATGAGTACCTGGTGCGGTGTGTAAACATCGCCACTGGGGAGACAAAAGGCGGTCGGGCGTGGTGCTGGCCACCCACCCCCTCGTGTACCGTTCCGGCCTTCATAGGTGCTCGCTAACAGCACTTGCCCCTACAGTCTGTTAAGGCTAAATGGGAGATCTTTGTCTTTGTTGTGTGAATATCTTGTGAATAATTAGAAGATTCTACACTTTAGGATTGGCTTTTCATTAGTAACTACTGTAATAATCATGGTAACTAACTAGTAATGACTCAAGTGTTACTGCATACTTCTATGGAAATTACTATCTAATACTTCACCAAAAACCTCAAAAGCTTAAAATGACTTCAGTGTTTGGTTGCACATGATATTTATTCATCATGACTGGAAAAATTGCTGATTTTAACAAGACGCATGGAACAAGCAACAGCTAAAGTGGCAGTGTGTATTGCCACTGGACTAGAACATGCATGGAATGGTATTTATCATACAAAGAAAAACACACACATGCATAAACAGCTTATTTTTGTCTCTCACAAAAGCCTATAAGCAAGCCAACTTTCTTTTTGTTTTCAATGGTGCTTTGCACTGGCTCCTATCTGCATAATTCTCTGCACCGCTCAGCAAAATCAGACTGTTTCTGTCCTCTTTGGAAGGTGCCTCGCAAATTTTTGTAGGCCTCTATGTCACAAGCCTCGAGCTCCGCAATTGCAGCAGTATCAGCAATGGTCTTTCTATCCATGCCACATTTGAAGTATGCCTGAGGTTTTGTTGTCCCACCCTTCAAATAGTCCAAGACCTTGTTGTACCTCTTGATGGCTTGCTCTGGAAGAAAGACCTGACAAAGTTCAGAAACCATTAGTGTGTTATGCTAATGGAATGTATATTTTATAAATGAATGGAAGTCGGAAGTCTGCTACAGGGAATAAAGGTCTTTGCAGTGTTTGGTGGTTGTAGATTGAAGGCTCTAGGAGGAGTTTCTCTTGGACAATTAGAGTCTCAGAAGAAGAAGAACCATAATAATAATTTTAAAGTGTGCCCCTATTATGCTATTTTAAAGATTGCTAAATTGGTTTTGAAGGTTAGGTTTACATGCATCTAAGGTGGCCCAGTCTGTTGTGATCGACAGCGCATATCAGAAATTAAATTCCATTACATTACACAGTAACGATGGCATCAGTTTAACCATTTCAATTCAAGTCCTTTGCAATTTTGACAAATTAATAAAATCAACACTAACTTCAGAATTTTTCCAAACAAGTCTTATTTGAAATATGTGCCCTACACTTTTCTTGATCATCTTAGCTCTACTCATACACTGTTGTCAATTCATACAACTTAAAGGGTTAGTTCACCCAAAAAATAAAATTCTGTCATTATTTACTCACCCTCATGTCGTTCCAAACCTGGAATACTTTGCGTTCATCTTCAGACCACAAATTAAGATATTTTTTAATGAAGTCTGACAGCTTTCTGATCCCTCCATTGACAGCTACACAACTAGCACTTTCAAGGCCCAGAAAGGTAGTAAAGACTAGGGCTGCCCCATAATATTCAACTAATCGTTAGTCGACTAAAAGAGGATTAGTCGACTACAAATGTTATTATTCGGTTAGTCACCGAAAAAAAAAAAAACTTGTGAAGTCACGCAGTCCGTGAGTGACAGATTGTTAATTTCGGGTGCTTGTGGTATTTACAATATGTCAGGCAGGAAATACAAATCAGTGTTTAACCTCAATTTATGAAGCCACACGAGTGCTTTGTGTGTGCTGTAATTTACAACATAGTTTACCACTTTAATTACAAAATATGAATCTTGAACACGTGTTTACACAACGTCTGCTCTTGCATCAATACAACATGTATGCATTGTGGTGCTCTCATGAACGCACGCTGGAGATTCATATTTTGTAAATGTAGTAGATTATGTTCATAAATTGAGTTTAAACCAGGAGAGACACATGGATTACTTTAATCATGTCTTGAAAATGCTAGTTGTGTAAGCTGTCAATGGAATGACAGAAAGCTTTTAGATGTCATTAAAAAATATCTTAATTTGTGTTCTGGAGATGGAGATTTTGGAATGATATGGGGATGAGTTTTGACAGAAGTTTATTTGTGGGTGAACTGACCCTTAATAAATGGTTGCACAGTAAACATAAATAATAGATATGTACTAAAAACTCTGGCCACACTGGGCTGAAACTGTGCACCCTGCTTTATCACCATGTCAAATAGTCTGTTATCTGATCTGTTTAAGTAGTGTTTTCTGTTTATATTGTTGGCAAAGGAAAAGGCAGAAATTTCAAAACATCTCTAATACTTATTGTTATAGATGCAAGAAATGAATTAAGCACAAGTATAATTACAATAAATGAATATGGAGAAGCAAAGGAAAACCCCAGCTTCTTTAAGAATAACTTTAAGAATAATTCCCTGAAACAAATGAAACATTAAATAGCAACAAACTTGCTCCAGCCGAAGACTGCAAAAGGCATTCTGCAGGCAAAGGTTCAAGTGTTAACGTCTCCGTTTCCTTCATTTGTTGGACAAATCTGTGGAATTTTGCTGCTTCTTAAATGATCCCTCAAACAGAAATGAAACCACAGACTCCGTCAGCCCAATTGCAACAGTCTCTCCATCCACATCATTGTCTATAATATAAAAGAGATAATGAAATGTACAATTGAATTACCCATCAATTAGAGCCATGCACTAAACCAGTGTTTTTGAGGCTGAAACACTGCACCACTGTCTGTGAGGTAAAGTACACACACAAAAATAGTAACCTGAGGGGAAGAACACTTTACAGACCTAACAAATACATTCTGAAATAAAATAAAGATTAAAATAATAAAACATGAAACATACATGAACACAGAAGTAACAAACAGCTGAATTGAATAATTGCAGTGGCATAATTCTAAACAGAAGTCCAAATGGCCATCAGTGATTTAACAGGACACAGCTTTGGCATCACTGTTATTTTTGTTAGTGGATAATGCGAATAAAAACCTAACTGTAATTTAAAAAATAAGTATTTGCATTTATTTTGGATGATGAAGTGGACTTTTAAAATCGAAAATTCATTTTTATATCAATTTTTATAATTTTTTATATCATCAAGTGTGTTTGTAACAATGCAATAAATATTCGTACCACTTTCTGTGCTGTCCATTTTACTTTAATTAGTACCTGCTTGATTTTCCGTTTGATGGCTGTGTATAATCTATAATTTCAGGCAAACCAAGGAGGGCACAATGGGCAAACAGGAAGTCCAAAGGGGGCACAAAGGGCGAACAGGCAGTCCACGAAGGGCACAAGGGGCAGACAGGCAGTCCAAGAGGGCTACAAGACAGGGACTGGGTCCGGAGGCCTGGGAGGTGGCCACAGGACAGGGACATGTTCAGGAGGCCTGGGAGTCAGCCACAGGACAAGTTCAGTAGGCCTGGGAGTCGGCCACAGGGCCACAGCCATGGAGAACTCCGGTAGGCGGGGCCATGGAAGTTTCAGGTGGCGGAGCCATGGGGGGTGGAACCGTGGAAGACTCAGGTGGCAGAGCCATGGAAGGCTCAGGAGGCAGCGCCGTAGAAGGTTCCGGAGACAGGGCCGTGGTAGGCGGAGTCATGGAGAATTCTGGGGGCCGAGCCGTGGAAGGTGGAGTCATGGAAGGCTCAGGGGGGGAAACCGTAGAAGGCTCTGGAGACGGAGCCGAGGAAGGCTCAGGAGGCGGAGCCGTGGAAGGCTCGAGACGCGGAGCCGTGGAATGCTTTGGAGGCGTAGCCGATGGAGGCTCTGGAGGCGGAGCCCCGGGAGGCTGGAGAGGCGGAGCCCTGGGTGGCTCGAGAGGCGGAGCCCCGGGAGGCTGGAGAGGCGGAGCCCTGGGAGGCTTGGGAGGAGGAGCCCTGGGAGGCTGGAGAGGCGGAGCCCTTGGAGGCTTGGGAGGAGGAGCCCTGGGAGGCTGGAGAGGCGGAGCCCTGGGAGGCTTTGGAGGAGGAGCCCTGGGAGGCTCGGGAGGCGGAGCCGTGGGAGGCTCGAGAGGTGCTAGCTCTGGGACGGTTGAGGCTCGAGAGGCGCTGGCTCTGGGACGGTCGAGGCTACAGGTGCTGGCTCTGGGACGGTCAAGGTTGCAGGCACTGGCTCACTGATGGTCGAGGCTGCAGGCGCTGGCTCACTGATGGTCGTGATGGATGACCGTGGCATGTGTGAGTGCTGGTTCGCTGAACATTGAAGGCAGAGCCATGGGAGGTTCTGTGGACGGAGCCGTGGAAGGCTGAGGCTGGAGAGCAGAAGCTTCTTCTCCTCTGGGCAGACGAGGCTGACAACGCTGGCTCGCTGACCGTGGCAGGCGTGAAAAGCTCAGAGGCGGAAGCCGGGATCGAGAGAGGTGGTTCTCCGGCAGTGAGTTCCTTCAACACGAGACTCACATACTCCTTCCACGTGTGATCTCCGGGTTCTGGCAATTCCCTCTGCCGGCGTGTTGGTAGCCCGAGCAGGTAGATGGTCTTCAGGGAAGCGTCATCGAAATCGGTGTGGATGGCAACAGTGGAGAAGAAGTGAGAGAACTCGCGGATTGACAAAACCGCCAGGGCCAGTTCCGTGAAGATCCCCGCTAGATCCATCTTCGGTCGGTCGTTCTGTTACGGAGGCAGGACGAGGGCAGACGAGGAGTGGGGATCTAAATGTGGTTTATTGAAAATAACTAGACAAACAAGACTGGAACAAACAAAACATCCACGATGGGAAACAAAAGATACAAACAAGAGAAAACATCCACGACGGGCTCAGGCAGGAACACAGACCAGAATATACAATACATTAACATTTACATTGGAACATTCACATTTGAACATACAACGACCGGAGAACGAACAGGGTTTAAATACACAAGGATAATGATGACTAAACGACATGCAGGTGAAACAATGAAGTGCATAGGCAGTGATGAGGGCAGGGAATTATGGGAAGTGTAGTTTATAACAGGTGACAAGTGAAACACGGGGCAGACAACAGGGGATCGTGACAATCAGTACTGCACCGAACGACTCACTCAAGCCAAGCGGGAGATTTTCTTAAAGCGACAACAACCCTAACGTCTGCATAAGCAATAAATATGTTTTGAATGTTTTATTGCCGTTCATCATGGTCTTTATTTCAAATGTAATTAAAATATGGCTGTTTTTGATGCAACGTTCAAAAATTTATTAATTTTATAAAAAGTTTTTAAAACTAAAAAATGAATACTAGCTACTTTACAACAAACATTAATAATTAATTCATGTTTAATATGGTGTTTTGATGTTATCATGAGCTGACATACATTAAATTAATAAAAAAATAAAAAAATAGACAAGTTATTCTAGTTGGAGCTCAACTGTAAAAAAAAAAAAAATAAAACAATTCCAAAAGGTACAAAAATGGACCTTTCACATCCAAACCTAAAAAGTTGTACCTATTGTGGACCTTTTAAAGGTACAGTTATATATTTTGTACCTATAGGAACAAAATTGTACCTTCACTGTACCTTTTTTCTAAATGTGTAGAAGGCAATATATAGTTTTTTTTCCAGTTCAGGCATCACACAGTTTTATGTTTATGTGAAGCTGTTACATTAAATGGAAATGGGACCAGACGCTTAACTTTTAAATAATTATAAAATGTATAAATGTTTATAAAAGTTACTTGTTTCATGCCTCATGTTTAAAGCAATTTTTCTAGTCATGATTTGTGCAACCAAACATTAAAGTCATTTCAAGCGTTTTATATTTTTGGTGAACTTTTAAATAATATACTTTTAAAAAATGTCTTTTTAAGAATGTAGTAACACTTGATTCATTACTAGTTAGTTACCATGATTATTACAGTAGTTACTAATCATAAGCTAATTATTGACAGCTTTCCCAAATCATAAGTCTGCTATGCTATTACATATTGATAATGTAAACAACATTGTGTATTGGTTTACAGTAGCAGTTAAAATGTTAATGTAGTGCTAGTCATTTGTCCTGCATTAGTTATTGATTAGTTTTGCATGAATTATGAAACTTTTTCAGTAGTTCTCTGGGAAGCATTAAAAAAAAAAATTTATTGATTAGTTAATAGTGAACTACCACGTTCATCTGTGTGCTATTACTTACTAATTCGTTACTCAGAGTTTCTTGTTAGTTAATAGTAGTTACTACATTGTTAATATTGTGTTACTCATTTGTTCCTGTGTAGTTATTCATTAACGAAGGAACCTTATTCTAAAGTGATACCATCAGAGTTACTGTAGACTTTATCAGTTCAAACCAGTCTGACCATTCTCTGTTGTCCTCTCTCATCAACAAGACATTTCCGTCTGGAGAACTGACGCTCACTGGATGCTTTTTGTTTTAGGTACCATTATGAGTAAATTCTAGAGACTGTTGTGTGTGAAAATCCCAGAAATACTCAAACCTGCCTGTCTGACACCAACAATCATCCATGCGATTATCTAATCAGCCAATCATGTGGCAGCAGTGCATAAAATCATGCAGATACGGGTCAGGAGCTGCAATTAATGTTCACATCAACCATCAGAGTGGGGAACAAATTAGATCTCAGTGATTTGGAGCGTGGCATGATCGTTGGTGTCAGACGGGCAGGTTTGAGTATTTCTGGGATTTTCACACACAACAGTCTCTAGAATTTACTCATAATGGTGCCTAAAACAAAAAGCATCCAGTGAGCGTCAGTTCTCCAGACGGAAATGTCTTGTTGATGAGAGAGGACAACAGAGAATGGTCAGACTGGTTTGAACTGATAAAGTCTACAGTAACTCTGATAACTGCTCTGTATAATTGAGTTGAGAAGAATATCATCTCAATGCTGTTCTGAGATGCGGGTTGGAGCTGTTTTGGCAGCATGAGGAGGACCTCCACAATATTAGACAGGTGCTTTTAATGTTGTGGCTTATCGGTGTAAATTTACATACCCCTTGCACTGTACATTCTTTGATTTTCCTGCATGTTCTGAACTATTGACAGTGGCTCAATTATGTTCAGATCCAGCTTTGACACTCAGGACACATTAGAAAATCACCCACAACTATCACAGAATCCTACAAACAGTCATTGGTGCTCATAGAAATATGCAGTTATGCAGTTTCTTCTGGCCAGTAAAACACACTTTTTTATGCTAAACATCATAATGATTCTGCAAGTCTAACTAAACAAATGTGTGTTCTCTAGCAGAGGTTTTGTATGTTGGTTTCAAACACCTAGTTCAAAACCCTCTTATAATAATTTTTGTGATTTTTATTATCTTAACTAAAGTTTTTATATCATATTTTTGTATGACATCCCTTGGGCCCACCACCCATTGGAGAAACCGCAGGAGTCGGGTGCGCTGCCATATGGGTGGCAGTGAAGGCCGTGGGCCTTGACGGACCAGACCCGGGCAGCAAAGGCTAGCTCTGGGGACGTGGACTGTCACCTCACTGGGGGGGAAGGAGCCGGAACTGGTGAGGGAGGTGGAGCGTTACCAGTTGGATCTGGTGGGGCTTACATCGACACACAGTTTTGGCTCTGGATCCGTACTCCTGGATATGGGATGGACTCTATTCTTCTCTGGAGTTTCCCAGGGTGTGAGGCGACGGGCGGGTGTGGGGATACTCACGAGCCCCCGGCTGAGCGCCACTATGTTGGAGTTTACCCCGGTGGACGAGAGGGTCGCCTCCCTACGCCTACGGGTTGTGGGGGGGAAAACTCTGACTGTTGTCTGTGCATATGCACCGAACAGCAGTTCAGAGTATTTGGCCTTCTTGGAGACCCTGAATGGAGTCCTGAATAGGGCCCCAGTAGGGGACTCCATAGTGATCCTGGGTGACTTAAACACACACGTGGGAAATGACAGGGACACCTGGAAAGGCGTGATTGGGAGGAACGGCCTCCCCGATCTGAACTCAAGTGGATGTTTGTTATTAGACTGCTGTGCTAGTCATGGATTATTTATAACAAACACCATGTTCGAAAATAAGGATGCTCATATGTGTAAGTGGTACCAGAGCACCCTAGGCCAAAGGTCGATGATCGATTTTGTAATCGTGTCGTCGGATCTGAGGCCATATGTTTTGGACACTCGGGTGAAGAGAGGAGCAGAGCTGTCAACCGATCACCATCTGGTGGTGAGTTGGGTCAGGGGGTGGGGAAAGACTCTGTACAGACCTGGGAAGCCCAAGCGAGTAGTCAAGTCAAGTCAAGTCAAGTGGTTTTTATTGTCGTTTCAACCATATACAGTTAGTACAGTACACAGCAAAACGAGACAACGTTCCTCCAGGACCATGGTGCTACATAAAAACAACAAAGGACCAACATAGGACCACATGAGACTACACAACGAAATAAAATACCTATATAAACTACCTATATATACCTATATAAAGTGCACGTGCAAACATGTGCAAAAAGTACAGGACAGTACAACAAATTACTGACAATGAACAGGACAATAGACAGTGCAGCGCCGACCAGTACTCAGTAGTGCAAAAAGATGACAGTTTCTAAAAATTTAAACATAACATACTATGAGATAATGTTCTATGCACATAGCAGTTATTGAGGTAGCAGACAGTTATAAAGTGACAGTTATTAAAGTGCAACTCAGGACACGTGTGTGTGTCAAACCAGTCTCTGAGTATTGAGAAGTCTGATGGCTTGGGGAAGAAGCTGTTACACAGTCTGGCTGTGAGGGCCCGAATGCTTCGGTACCTCTTGCCAGACGGGAGGAGGGTAAAGAGTTTGTGTGAGGGGTGTGTGGGGTCAGTCCACAATGCTGGTTGCTTTATGGATACAGTGTTTTTTGAAAATGTCTTTGATGGAGGGAAGAGAGACCCCAATGATCTTCTCAGCTGTCCTCACTATCCCCTGCAGGGCTTCTATGGTCCGAAGCGGTGCAAGTCCCAAACCAGGCAGTGATGCAGCTGCTCAGGATGCTCTCAATAGTCCCTCTATAGAATGTAGTGAGGATGGGGGGTGGGAGATGTGCTTTCCTCAGCCTTCGAAGAAAGTAGAGATGCTGCTGGGCTTTCTTGGTGATAGAGCTGGTGTTGAGGGACCAGGTGAGGTTCTCCGCCAGGTGAACACCATGAAATTTGGTGCTCTTGACGATCTCCACAGAGGAGCCGTCGATGTTCAGTGGAGTGTGTTCACCTTGTGCTCTCCTAAAGTCAACAACCATCTCTTTTGTTTTGTCGACATTCAGGGACAGGTTGTTGGCTCTACACCAGTTCGTCAGCCGCTGCACCTCCTCTCTGTATGCTGACTCGTTGTTCTTGCTGATGAGACCCACCACGGTCGGTGTCATCGGCGAACTTGATGATGTGATTCGAGCTGTGCATTGCTGCACAGTCGTGAGTCAGCAGAGTGAACAGCAGTGGACTGAGCACACAGCCCTGGGGGCCCCAGTGTTCAGTGTGGTGGTGGTGGAGATGCTGTTCCCGATCCGGACTGACTGAGGTCTCCCAGTCAGGAAGTCCAGGATCCAGTTGCAGAGGGAGGTGTCCAGGCCCAGCAGGTTCAGCTTTCCAATCAGGTGCTGGGGAATGATTGTGTTGAATGCTGAGCTGAAATCTATGAACAGCATTCGAACGTATGAGTCCTTATTGTCTAGGTGGGTGAGGGCCAGATGGAGGGTTGTGGTGATGGCATCGTCCGTTGAGCGGTTTGAACGATCACGCAAACTGCAGTGGGTCTAGTGAGGGGGCAGCTGGGTCTTAATCTGCCTCATGACGAGCCTCTCGAAGCACTTCATGATGATGGGTGTAAGTGCGACGGGACGATAGTCGTTGAGGCAGGACACTGAAGACTTCTTTGGCATGGGGATGATGGTGGTGGCCTTGAAGCACGTTGGAACAACGGCGCTGCTCAGAGAGATGTTGAAGATGTCGGTAAGAACATCTGCTAGCTGGTCTGCACATCCTCTGAGCACTCTGCCAGGAATGTTGTCTGGTCCAGCAGCCTTCCGTGGGTTGACTCTACGTAGAGTTTTCCTCACATCTGCCGTGGTAAGACAGAGCACCTGGTCGTTGGGAGGAGGGGTGGACTTCCTCGCCATCACGTCGTTCTGCACTTCAAACCGAGCGTAGAAGTCGTTCAGCGCATCTGGAAGGGAGGCATCTTTGTCACAGGCAACTGATGTTGTCCTGTAGTTGGTGATGGCCTGGATGCCCTGCCACATGCGCCGTGTGTCACCGCTGTCCTGGAAGTGACTGTGGATTCTCTGGGCGTGTGCGCTTTGCCTCTCTGATTGCCCGTGACAGTTTGGCCCTAGCTGTTCTTAGGGCTGCCTTATTGCCTGCTCTGAAGGCGGAGTCCCGGGACCTCAGCAGCATGCGCACCTCCGCAGTCATCCACGGCTTCTGTTGGAGCGTGTGGTGATGGTCTTGGAGAAAGTGACATCATCAATGCACTTGCTGATGTAGCTGGTCACTGATGCTGTGTATTCCTCCAAGTTGGTAGAATCGCCATATGTTGCAGCCTCCCTGAACATGTGCCAGTCAGTACACTCAAAACAGTCCTGAAGAGCAGAGATGGCTCCTGCTGGCCAGGTTTTCACCTGCTTCTGAAGCGGTTTTGTGCGTCTGACTAGCGGTCTGTATGCTGGAATTAACATAACAGAGATGTGGTCTGAGTAGCGAGGTGGGGGCGGGGCTCCGCCCGTGCACGCCTGGGATGTTTGTGTAAACAAGATCAAGCCGTTAGCCCTCTCGTTGCAAAGTCCACATACTGATGGAATTTAGGGAGCACTGTCTTGAGATTTGCATGGTTGAAATCTCCGGCGACAATAAACAGTCCGTCGGGGTGAGCGTTCTGCAGTTCAGCTCATAGCCCCATACAGTTCACAGAGCTTCCTTAGCGTTAGCTTGGGGAATGTAAACTCCAGTTATGCAAACAGTGGTGAATTCCGTGGTAGATAAAAAGGTCTGCATCTAACAGTCACAAGCTCCAACAGCGATGAACAGTAACTAGAGACTAGCATAGAGTTCTTGCACCATTCGTGTTGATGTAAACACACAAGCCACCACCGCGAGTCTTACCGCGAGAGAGCTGTATTTCTGTCGGCACGAAACGAGGCGAGCCCGTCTAGCTGAATGGCGGCATCCGAACTCTGTCGCTGAGCCACGTCTCCGTGAAAACAAAGACGCAGCAGTCTCTAAACTCACGCTGCGTAGCCTGCTGGAGTCGGATATAGTCCAGTTTATTGTCCAGGGAGCAAACATTTGAGAGCAGGATAGACGGAGAGCCGGCCGGCTAGGGTTTGTTTTAGCCTAGCATGGACCCCGCCCTCTTTCACGCTTCGCTCTCGCACACCGCTTACGACGTCCTCTCCCCCGGCCACCGGCATCAGGCGACGCCGAGGGCTGGAGGCCTGGTTTCCGCAGCAAGCCGAGTACGTGTAGCGCCTCCTGCAGGTCATCATGCAGCTTGGTTTTTGCATGAGTCTTATATTTGAGTAGTGTCTGGCGATGGTAGACACGAACACTGGTTGCTCCGATGTCCATGTGTTGTAAAAGTCGGGCTTTTTTAACAAAAATAGCACCATTGTGGATCCGGAGTGGCCGCTGCGTGCTACCGCGCCGCCATCTTGGATCATTTCAAGTGAACTGGGAACGTTTGGAGGAGGTCCCTGTCCGCGAGATGTTCTCCGGCGGAGCTTTTCAGGCATCCCTGCGGAGGTTGGGGACATTGAACCGGAGTGGGCAATGTTCAAAGCTTCCATTGCCGAAGCCGCGGTGGAGAGCTGCGGCCTCAAGGTTTTAGGTGCCGCAAGGGGTGGTAACCCTCGAACACCATGGTGGACACTGGTTGTCAGGGAAGCCGTCCGACTGAAGAAAGAGGCCTTCTGGGATTTGTTGTCCCGGAGGTCTCCGGAGGCAGTTGCAAGGTACCGACAGGCCTGAAGGGCTGCAGCCTCGGCCTCGGCTGTGAGGGAGGCAAAGCAGTGGGTGTGGGAAAAGTTCAGAGAAGCCATGGAGAAGGACTTTCGGTCCGCACCAAAGTGCTTCTGGAAAACCGTCCACCACCTTAGGAGGGGGAAACGGGGAACCATCCAAGCTGTATACAGCAAAGATGGGACGCTGTTGACCTCAACCGAGGAGGTTATTGGGCGGTGGAAGGAACACTTTGAAGAACTCCTAAATCCCAACACGCCCTCTATGCTAGAGGCAGAGCCGGAGGCTGATGGGGATCAGATTCTATTTCCCTGGGGGAGGTCACTGAGGTAGTCAAACAACTCCGCGAGTGGCAAAGCCCGGAAGTGTTGAGATCCGACCAGAAATGCTGAAAGCTTTGGATGTGGAGGGGTGTCATGGATGACACGCCTCTTCAACATTGCGTGGAAATCTGGGACAGTGCCTAAGGAGTGGCAGAACGGGGTGGTGGTTCCCCTCTTCAAAAAGGGGGATCAGAGAGTGTGTGCCAACTACAGGGGTATCACACTTCTCAGCCTCCCTGGTAAAGTTTACTCCAAGGTGCTGGAGAGGAGGGTTCAGCCGATTGTCGAACCTTGGATTGAAGAGGAACAATGCGGTTTTCGTCCTGGCCGTGGAACAACGGACCAGATCTTTGCTCTTGCAAGGATCCTGGTGGGGGCCTGGGAGTATGCCCATCCGGTCTACATGTGTTTTGTGGATCTGGAGAAGGCATATGACCGGGTCCCCCGGGAGAGACTGTTGGAGGTGCTGCGGGAGTACGGGGTGGGGGGGGTCCCTTCTTAGGACGTTCCAATCCCTGTACGTCCAAAGCGAGAGCTGTGTCCGGGTCCTCGGCACAAAGTCGAGTTCATTCCACGTGAGGGTTGGTCTATGCCAAGGCTGTGCTTTGTCACCAATCCTGTTTGTGATATTCATGGACAGGATATCGAGGCGTAGTCGGGGTGGGGAAGGTGTGCGGTTCGGTGGGCTGGGGATCTCATCGCTGCTTTTTGCAGATGATGTTGTCTTCATGTCATCATCGGTCCGTGACCTTCAGCTCTCACTGGATCGCTTGGCAGTCGAGTGTGAAGCAGCTGGGATGAGGATTAGCACCTCTAAATCTGAGGCCATGGTTCTCATTATGAGGATTAGCACCTCTAAATCTGAGGCCATGGTTCTCAGCAGGAAACCGATGGAGTGCGTACTCCAGTTAGGGAAGGAGGTATTTCCCCAAGTGAAGGAGTTCAAGTACTTCGGGCTAATCCTCATTAGCATGAGGATTAGCACCTCTAAATCTGAGGCCATGGTTCTCAGCAGGAAACCGATGGAGTGCGTACTCCAGTTAGGGAAGGAGGTATTTCCCCAAGTGAAGGAGTTCAAGTACCTCGGGGTCTTGTTCACGGGTGAGGGGACAATGGAGCGGGAGGTTGGCCGGAGAATCGGGGCAGCGGGGGCGGTATTGCACTCGCTCTATCGCACCGTTGTCACGAAAAGAGAGCTGAGCCGAAAGACAAAGCTCTCGATCTACCGGTCAATTTTTGTTCCTACCCTCACCTATGGTCATGAAGGCTGGGTCATGACCGAAAGAACTAGGTCACGAGTACAAGCGGCCGAAATGGGCTTCCTCAGAAGGGTGGCGGGGTTCTCCCTTAGAGATAGGGTGAGGAGCTCAGTCATCCTTGAGGAGCTCGGCGTAGAGCTGCTGCTCCTTTGCGTTGAAAGGAGTCAGTTGAGGTGGTTTGGGCATCTGGTAAGGATGCCCCCTGGCCGCCTCCCTAGGGAGGTGTTTCAGGCACGTCCAGCTGGGAGGAGGCCTCGGGGAAGACCCAGGATTAGGTGGAGAGATTACATCTCCACACTGGCCTGGGAACGCCTCGGGGTCCCCCAGTCAGAGCTGGTTAATGTGGCTCGGGATAGGGAAGTTTGGGGCCCCGCTGGAGCAGCTGCCCCCGCGACCCAACTTCGGATAAGCGGTTGAAGATGGATGGATGGATTTTTGTATAAAAATTAGGTAAACGAGTGAACACTATAAAACTACACTGGCAAATATTCAGTCAACTATATAATGAAGGTAGATTTTTTAACAGATAGTTTGAACTGCAGTATGTGCTCAGGACAAGAGTATTTTTCATAATTTCAGATTGTAACATTTCCATTGGGGCAAGTCACATACTGTATGTATTAAATTGTATATATATATATATAATACATTCAATACAGTGTTTGTTGGCCAAAACCATAGTTTGATATTTTGTTTACTTTTTACATTGATCCTGTTTCATAAATGATTTTGTGTTTTGTAATTATTTACTTGTTTAATTGCTGTAATAGGCTGTCTAATGGCAGATTCCATTGTGTACATATTCCAGTTTACCCCATATAGAGGACAACATGGCCTGGGACCAGTACAGCACTATTCCTCCTGGGCAATAACAGTAAAAATCTTGAATTGTTTTGTAGGTAATATTTGAATGTTTGTGTCTATGCAGAAATTGACTTTCAAAAATAAACTTGAGAAATATTTATTGGAGTAAAATGTGTGACAACTAGCCCTGGTGTGCCCTACTGCATGTACTGTATTTATCATGCTATATTTCTATATTTCTACTTTTTGTTTACATTTAGATTTATACATTTGCAATATTTTTCAGTTCGTGTGTTATTGTGTGTAGCTGAAATAAATTTCATGAGAAATGTTTTACATTTTAAAAGGCAGTATGGATGTTAAGCGGTGTGATGGTATGTGGGCTCAGAAGCACCCACAAGTGAGCAGACCGTTGCTGTTTGCCAGCACAGATGGTGTATGAGAAGCATCTCGAGAGATGTTATACAAGAAGTGTGAATTTCACTGTGTCCTGAGTACATTTCCACGCGTGCGTACATGCTTATGTGCGTGCGTGCATGTGTGTGTGGACATTAAACTAGCCCTGATGTCTAGTCCTCTCATAACTTTACCCTGTGCTTATTTTTAAAAGGTGAACTCATAATTAAGGGGAAAAACATACTGTGTTGCAGTCTTTATTCTGTACATGTATTGTACAAATTAGAAGTGCATGACATTTTGAGAAGTGCTACTTTCTGATAGCAAGCGTTGACACTTAAACATAAACAAAAATACTATTTTAGAACTTCCTTACTAAGTACTAAATCTATTCCTGTTACTAAACTTACAGAAGCCCTAAAACTACACCGATCAGCCACAACATTAAAAGCACCTGACCTGACCTCGTGCTGCCAAAACAGCTCCAACCCGCATCTCAGAACAGCATTGAGATGATATTCTTCTCAACTCAATTATACAGAGCAGTTATCAGAGTTACTGTAGACTTTATCAGTTCAAACCAGTCTGACCATTCTCTGTTGTCCTCTCTCATCAACAAGACATTTCCGTCTGGAGAACAGACGTTCTTTGTGTTCCACAAAAAGAAAAGAAAAAGTCATATGGGTTTGAAACAACATGAGTTAAGGATGACAGTTTTCAATTTTGGGTGTGCTATTCCTTTCAAAACTCTGGACAAGTAATCTCTGTACTGGACTCAGGACGACTTTAAAAATGATCAATAAAGATGAAGTAGGGCAATGTCAGTGTGATAATGAAAATGCCCCTCACATTATATTGTCAGCTTAAATTGCACTTAAATGTTCAGATGCATACAAACATGTTCCAACTAGATCTACTGTGTTTATTTTGTAATCTCATCCTTGAATTGACTACATCACTCTACTCTCTCCTCTCCACCAATATCTAGTGTGTGGTGAGGATTCTGGCACACTATGGCTGACGTCACATCATTCAGGTGGATGCCGCACACTAGTGGTGCTTGAGGAGATTCCCCCTATACTATGTAAAGCGCTTTGAGTGCATAGAAATATGAATTCTTTTTTTTACTGTGATATTTTAATGAATTAGAGCTAATACACAGTACTTTACTCTACATTGCATCAATCTACTGTGTTTTGGATCATTACATAATGAGGTGTGCTTGGTTTACACCGCAGCTCAGCGTGTCCTGTTTCACTGAAAACTGTTTGCTCAGTCTTATGTACAGTACACACGTGCATGTGACCGCAGGCATGACTGTGTGCTGGTTGTGTGTCAGGACGGCAGTCAGGAAGTTGTTGAAGGAACTTTTAATATGTTATACTTGATTTAATCAGTATAAGTAACATGCAGGAGCTCATGGCTTTACGCAATGCGTGATGTAGTTGTTTGTAAATGATTGGTTTGATCGGGACTTTATTTGGGAACTTTCTCTGCACTTTGAACTCATTGCTTCTAATGGCAGATAAGAGGAAGAAATGGGATTTCTTTGGGAGCAGAAACTCTTTTTTTGGAAGACAGTCACGTCATAATGCTATGAAGAGGAAGAGTGAGTGAGTAATGCTCATAGACATGACTGAATGAGGTCTAAGTAAATACAGGGTAAATGTCTTCTTTTATTGAGTTTGTATGGTGAACATGTGCAATCCAATAATACATACAGTATATGATGGTCTGACACTTTCTTAACTTGAATGTTTGAAACTTAAACTTCAGTATATTTGATTGAATATGCTGGACACACAATAACATGATCTGTTGAGAGTATTTGTGTTGTAAACTGATATTATTTTACTATATTATACTATTAACGTATTACTAAAAGTTTAGTGTTACACTTTACAATAAAGTTCCATTCGTTAACATTAGCTGTTTTATAAACGAACAATGAACAAGATGTTTTTTACAGCATTTATTAATATTTGTTCATGTTGGTTAATAAAAACAGTTCATAGTGCATTAACTAATGTTAACAAACAACCTTTGTTCTGTTCATTAACATTAATTAACAACATTAGTTAACATAAAATAAACAGCATTAATTCATCATGATTAATGTTATTTTCAAATCAAAAGTTGTATTTGTTAACATTAGTTAATGCAACTATGAACTTACATGAAGCAATGAACATTAAAAGATGAATAAATGTTGTAAAAGTATTGTTTGTTGTTAGTTCATGTTATCTAATGTTGTTGACTAATATTAACAAATGGAACCTTATTGTAATGTGTTACCATGTTTATTATAAATATGTTTTCTTTTGATGCCTGGAGGAATGTAATTAGGCCTGACATCAGAAAGATGAGCTTCATTGTTCTGATTTTTCCCCTCAATGTCTAATTTTACTCCAGCAAAAACAACTAGATTAATACATTTTCTGAAAAGGGGGCTGCAGTGCAATGCTAGTGTGTTCGAGGTGGTATCTTCCGTCCTTTGAATGACATGTTAAACTGAGGTCCTCCTGACTCCCTGTGGTCATACACATTTTGTAAAGAGTGGGAGTGTAAACCCCGTGTCCTAACCAAACTCCCTCATTGGCCCTTATCCATGAATTGGCTCTATCACTCTAATCTATCTTCTCTCCACTGATAGCTGGTGTGTTGTGAGCATACTATTGCTGCCACTGCATCTTTCAGGTGGATGCTGAACACTGGGGGTAGTCGAAGAGAGTCTCCTGCTCCCTTTGTAAAGCACTTTGAGTTCTGGATTGTTGCTATGGTCACTTTTTGGTTTTTTGGGTGGATACTAGGGTGTTCTAGGTGGTTGTTATGGTGTTCTTGGTGGTTGCTAGAGTGTTTTAGGTGATCACAAATGTGTTCTGGGTGGTTGCTAGGGTGTTCTGTGTTGTTGCTAGGTAGTACTGTAGCTTACTAATCCTGGTCAAAAGAGTTCATCTTCAATCTCTATGACATTCTGGTCTATTATCCTCCAACAGGCTAAATTGTAGCATGTAAATATGCCATAAATCTTTTCTTTTCATGTCTTCTACAGTGTGGAGGGGGATGTTCAGAGCAGTGAGCCTGGCCCTTCATTGGACGACAGTACAGGATATGGACGTAGCCCTGTGACACACAGTTCTTCCTTGAGTCCAGACCAGTTTGACAGCTCGCTGTATGGCCAGACCGTCCATCCAGGCCCACAACGACCTCAGAGACCCAAACTCCAGCACTCACAGTCTATCCTCCGCAAACAGGCTGAAGAGGAGGCCATAAAACGCTCACGCTCTCTCTCTGAAAGCTATGAGCTCTCCACAGACCTACAGGACAAGAAGGTACAATGACGTGAATAAGAAGTTTGAACTAACCCAGTGCTTCTCAACCGGTTTTGCTTCAGGTCCCGGATTTTACATTGGTAATCAACCCAACCCAACATAGTACCAAAATTGTTTATAGAGCACAACAGTTGATTCTGAATGTAAATAAAAATAATAATTTTTAACTTTTAAACCGTTACAAACAGACATATCATGAGCTCAGAGGTTGTTAATCGATGTATACGATTCTGTTGAAGTCCACATTATACTTCATATTCACATAGCTTCTCTAAAAAGCATGTTTAATAGCAGAATTCCTGGTGACGAACTACACAACACATAATCCTGAAGAGAACGATCCACCGCTCAGAGAATCATGGTGAACAAACTGCACCAAAAGAGCTCTGCAGCGACCGCTACTCCCATGAATCACCGTGAATGACACAATCGAGTTGCTCTCCCTACACTTTCAAACTACTGATATATTTGTATATAACTGAATATTTTACAATAAAATTAAAATATATTGCTAATATACTTAGAATCAACAACTTTTAATCAATAGTTCAATTTGATTACATCATTCACAATGCTTCATGGGATTGTAGTTCATTCTCTCATTAGACGTTAAGAACACTATTGTACCTTTGTTTTTGTTTTTTCAAATCCTCTTTTTTCATCAAAGTTTATATTGGTTTGGTTCATGGCTTACATGTCCTCTAGAGTTTGATTAGATTCAGTGCCTTCGATATCAACAACGAAAGATATGGGAAGTGTTTTCTCATGACTTTTAAAGGTTATGTGGTTAGTTGCATTTTATTATTTCCATTCAGCATTGTTTTTCCCTGCTGTCTGCAAATGTAGAAATCAGAGCAGTGCTGCAACCCATTTTTGGGTCTTGACCCAACAATTGTGAATCACTGAACTAAACTTTAGTACAACTGAAGTACTTTTATTTTGTTGTGGATCACAGGCCCCTTAATCGAATTTAAATCACATGACAGCAGACTATGATGTATCGGCAAACATCGGATCGCTGGCTAAGAGAATCGATATAAGATTGTTTTGTGATGGAACTTGCGATTCAGATCCCTAACCTACCTTCTGTTTTCTAGTTTATCGCCTCAATCATGAGAACATTGTTTGTGTATTACAAACTTTTTAAGCTCTAAAAGCATTTGTTTATATCAATTGTTCCCCCTAATTGTAAGCCCATGATTCCATTGCTTTTTTGTTATGCTCTTTATCGTATATTTCTTGGTTTTCCAAGGTGGAAATGCTTGAGCGGAAATATGGAGGCCGTTTCATAACTCGCCATGCTGCTCGCACCATCCAGACAGCTTTCCGCCAATACCAAATGAACAAGAACTTTGAACGTCTCAGGAGTTCTATGTCAGAGAACCGCATGTCCCGCAGGATCCTTCTGTCCAACATGAGAATGCAGTTCTCTTTTGATGGACCTGAGAAAGTCCACAGCTCCTTTTTTGAGGGGAGGCACATGTCTCTTATGGATGACACCAGCCAAGTAGGAACCATGATACAAGCTAGAGAGAAGGTTCCTGCCATTTTGGAAGCCCCAGAATCTCAAAGCGATTTAACGGATACCATCACAGAGCTGGAGGATGCTTTCTCCAGGCAGGTGAAGTCGTTGGCGGAGTCCATTGACGATGCTCTGAACTGTCGAAGTCTGCACAGGGAGGAAGTCCAACCTGAGCAGGCGGTTTATCCAGAGGACATGCAAAAAGAAAATGAACTTCCTCACCCTGAGGTCTGCGATGTAACGCTCTTCATCAATGAAGACGAGTTCTCTCCACCCGTTCAGCCTTCCTGCTCTATTGAGCAGCCGTCCAGCATGGAATCTGAGCAGCACACCCAGTCCATCAGCTCCTCGCAAGAGTACTGGTCCATGGACGGCAAAGATGACAAGGTGGACACGGACATTAGCTGCAGGAGCACTCCATCCCTCGAATGCCAGGAGCCTCGGCCCAGTATGGACCATTTACCCCTGCTGACCATAGAGTCACCCATTAACAGCTCAGTGGACATGAGTGATCGCTCCGAACTTGGTTCGGTCAAGCAACAGGACATTCACCAACAGACTGTAGCAGGTCCATGGGCCAGATCCAAGAACATCTCACATGGACTACCTCCCAGTGTTCCCTCACTTTCTCAAGACGAGGAGCCACTTAGACACCGGCAAGTGGAGTGTCACCTGGCCACCAATGGCAACCGGCAGAGCAAATCTGACTTTTCAGATGGGGATAATGACAGTATCAACAGCAATTCAAACTCAAACGACACAATCAACTCAGAGGCCTCATCCAGAGACAGTTTGAGAGAACAGGCTCTCAGCAAACAGACGTACCACAAAGACACTCGCAATAGCTGGGACTCACCGGCGTTCAGCAGTGACATCGTCCGCAAGAGACAGTACCGCATCGGCCTCAACCTCTTTAATAAGTATGTATTTTATTTGATTATATTACACATATATGGTGTTTTTTGTGTATATGGTGGCTAGTTGCTAACAGTAGTGCTACAAATGCCAGTTGTATAGAAGTTTAACCTTTCAAGGAACTTTATGTACACATTCAGTCAGAAATTATCTTTCAAAGCCAGGATTATTAAGTCATTACCTGACCGCAATGTTTTTCTCTTTCGGCTTACATGTCCTTTATGGACTGTGATGTCACCTGATATTTGTTTTCAGTAAGGTTAGTAAGAAGGTAACTTGATGTGATAATGCACTTTCAGAAAGCCAGAGAAGGGCATACAGTACCTGACAGAGAGGGGCTTTATTCCCGACACGCCCGTGGGTGTCGCCCACTTTCTTTTACAGAGGAAGGGTTTGAGCAGGCAGATGATTGGGGAATTTCTCGGGAACCGGCAGAAACAATTTAACAGGGATGTCTTAGAGTGAGTATTTGCAATTTTTTTCTTCACTGTTCACTGTTTACATCATGTCACTTCCCTTATTTAATATAATGCACATTTCAGAAACTGGGTACACTTTGATGTCCCATTACATTTTTAAGAGAGACAAATACCATTTTGAAGGTAATGACTGAAAACATAATATTTAGCATATAGCACTGAGTGACAGCTTAATTAAGCTAAATTTACAAACCCTTTAACTTGCGACTCTGTTTGCTATTCTGGTATAGTTTTATTTATTTATTTATTTGATTCATTTTATATTTTAACCTGTTCAGCTCTGTATAACTCTGCAGAGTGGGGCCAGATGTTAATGTTAAAAAATAAAAAAAATGAATATATAAGTCATATGTGGTACAATAATGAAGCTTAGAATCTAAAATGCTTGCATTTATGTTACATAAAATAACAAGATAACACCTGAAAACCTCCATGTCGCAAATAAGCGCCACCCTGTGGTGAGAAATATAAATATTATTATAAAAGTTTTTCAAATATTATTAAAATAGTCAAGTCATATTTCAAATGAAAGGTCTTGTTCTCAGTAATGCAATCTATTTTTTATTATTCAATGGAATCTAGAATGGAATATTCTAGTCTACTCAGAGGCCGAGAAATTCAATGGACCAATGGGATCATAAAATAGACTGATTGTCAATGGATGAGCACATGGGGAGTGATCTGCTGCTTTAAAGTGCCACCAGCATTTCAGATCTGTAGATTTTGATGGAAGGTGATAGAGGATCATTTTGTTTTCCTTGTACTTGCTGCCATCTAGTGGAATGAACTTTTATTATTTAATAAAAATAACTTTTTATTATTGGACCAATATTTTGCAGTTAGTTCACTCACTGTATGTGTGTAAAATGAGCTTTTTCATTTGGGTGTGAAAAAAACAGGCAGCAGCCAAAATATGCAGCAAATAAAACCTCAAAATCACACAAATTACCACATTTTTGTAATGCTTGGAAAAATAAAACATACATATAAAATAAACAGAAAGTATAACAGCTCATGTAATATTTAGTTTGACCTATTGATGCCGACAATTTATGAAGGTGAAACATCCCTTTCACTGACCATTTATAGAGCAAGAAAAAAAGTGTTTCAGACCCTATTTTGTACTCTGTTCATGGAAAGTGCCATCTGTTGGGTTCAGCTGGCATGTACAGACATGACATTTGAAGTTACATTGAAGTCTTTGATTGTGACCTTTTTTTTATGTTACAATCTGGTAATTACAAGGGTATTATGCTATAAATGTGGTTTTATGCTATAAATCCCCATAATTCAAATCACTTAAAAAAAACATAAAAAAACTATGTTTTATTGAAAATGTAAAAATGCAGAAAGTTTTTTATGAGGGTTAGGTTTAGGGGATAGAATCTATATTTCATTCAGTATAAACATCATTATGTCTATGGAGAGTCCTCATAAGAATAGCCGCACCAACGTACGCGTGCGTGTGGGTGTGTGTGTGCGTGTGTGTGTGCGTGTGTGTGTGTGTGTGTGTGTTGTAGTTGTGTGGTGGATGAGATGGATTTCTCAGGGTTAGAGTTGGATGAAGCTCTGCGTAAATTCCAGTCTCAGATCCGTGTTCAGGGTGAAGCACAGAAGGTGGAGCGAATGATCGAAGCATACAGGTGTTGTCAAACCACACAACATACATCCACTACACAGCACTACTTTCAACATTACTGCATGTTTATCTTTTATTTGTTTGTTTGTTTTTCCTCTGTATTTGTGTGCCATTTATATGCTTATTGTAGTTTTCTTGTTACATGCATTGTAACTCACCTCGCAAATGTTTTATTAACCATTATGTAGCATTATGTTTTTGAAACCTCAATAACTCAATATTAGAACTCAATAGTTTCTAACTTGATGTGTGAAATATGTTTTTGTGCCTGTAGTCAACGCTACTGCATCTGTAACCCTGATATCGTCCGTCAGTTCAGAAACCCTGACACAATGTTCATCCTGGCGTTTGCCATCATCCTCCTCAACACAGACATGTACAGTCCAAACGTCAAGATGGAGCGCAAGATGAAGCTTGAGGACTTTATCAAGAATCTAAGAGGTTTTTATTGAAACACGCTCTTGTTCCCCGTTTGTCGCTCACTTCGACGTTGTGTCAAAGAAGCGACACTAGGGGTCTCTCTTGAGAGCCTCGCACATCTCTAAACTTGAGAAAAGGCCAATGAGAAATTGGCAGACAGATTTTGCATGTCCCGCCCCCGGACATACGGGTATATAGGGAGGGAAATGCATCTGTCCATTCAGATTTTTCCTTCGGAGACGAGCGGTTGTGTGATCAGCTGTATTCACTGACTCTGTTCCATTCATCTCTACAGAGTGTATGCTGTTGGATCTATGGCGCATATCGGCGGCTTTCTCCTTCTCTGCATAACAGTTCTGCTTTGGACCTGGGCGCTTTGACAGCGCTTCTAAAAGAGAATATTTCACTAAAAGAGTTTATTTCTCTAAAAGAGCAATATACAGTGGCGTTGAACGTCCTTTTCAGGACGCGTCTTTATAAAGATGACCTTCCGCCCTTGTGTAGTTCCTGGATGCGGTCGAGTTCTCTCTGCTCCTGACGGTCACAGATGCTGCCTCGTGTGTCTGGGCAGCGATCACACCGAGGCGGCATTTGTGGATGGTTCGTGTTCTCACTGTGAGAAACTTACCATCGCAGCATTGCAGTCATGGCTTTCCTTCCTAAAAAGTAACGCCACTCCAGCCGGCCCCCGCACCGCTTCTTCAGACTGCAGACTGGAGCAAGGTAAGTCCTTTGAGTCTTCTCTCAGCACCAGAGCCTCGGGACGTGCTTCTGCCTCCAGATGCCATATTGCCTGCTCCGTCCGCTGTGAAGCCTCGCCAGGTACGTCAGAAACAATCGTCCCCTCAGTGCCCCTCGCACGGAGCTTGGACGCGTGGCTTTCACTTCCCAACCTGTCACGCTGGTTGGCCAGGACCATCCGACCTGGCTATGCGATTCAGTTTGCCAGGCCCCTGCCCCCTTTAGGCGGTGCCAGCTTTATCTCGTTGCACTCGAAGACGCCAACACCCTGCATGCAGAGATTACGACCCTTCTATTCAAAGACGCGATAAAGCCTGTCCCTCCAGCCGAGATGAAGAAGGTTTCTACAGCCCTTACTTCATCGTACCCAAAACAGCGGAATGTCTCCAAACAGAGGTTTTCCCACTGGGTTATTGACACCATATTATTGGCCTATCACACCCAGTCTATGCCCGCCCCTTGCGGGTTCGAGCACACTCGACGAGAAGTGTGGCATCTTCGTGGCTCTGGCACCTCTAGCACCTCCCTAGCAGACATATGCAGAGAAGCGGGCTGCGCAACACCCAATATCTTTACGAGATTTTACAGTCTTAGGGTTGGTTCGGTTTCATCCCGTGTTCTCTCAGGTCTGAGCCGGTAGAACTCGGTAATGCTGAACAACTGACCGAGTGTACCGCTTGCATCTAGCGCCTTTCCCCTCCACTGAGGTGATCTTGTGCACTCTTATCCCAGGTGGCCTCACTAACTCGGCTCCCTGAATGACTCCTCCTTAGCCCTCTAGTCTGCGAATTCAGCTAAGGAATTCCCTGACCACACCCACTACGGGTACTGAAACTACTCTGTACTGGAATAGGTGCTCCACAGGACAGGCCCCTGTGTGGATTAATCCCCCTGTGTGTATTTTCCACTGTACGGTCCCCCTACAGACAGACCTGTGTCTCCCTTGGGCAGACCCCGCTGCCCCCCGGTCGCCGTGTTGTAGCAACTCCTCCCTCACTGCAGGTAGGTTCTACCACCGCGCCATTCCCATATGTGGCCTGAAAACCCCTGTGGCATATTTCACCACTCTTTACCTCCCCACAGCCTGGGCAGGTGGTGGTCTCTGCCGGGTCTTTTCCCTCTGAAAGAATAGGAGTTGGAAAAGAATGCCTTCCCCGATGCGTGTGATAGCGTTGAGATGGCCACGTTAAAAGGCCCGGCTGGCACGGCCTGCTCCCATGCTTGGCACGTTGCTTTGTTCCCCCTTTGGGGTTCTGGGAACCTAAAAATGTTATGGGGCTTTTGGGAAGGGTACGTGCAGTCTGACGTAGCCTGTCACTTTTGCATGCAACCACCTGCCCGCACCTGCATCCGCAGCGCACGTACATGGTTCAGCGCATGCCGTGATTAAATATGGACCTCTAGTGTCGCTTCTTCAACACAAGTGAGCAACAGATGGGGAATGTCTAGGTTACTAATGTAAACTCCGTTCCCAGATGGAGGAAACGAGACGTTGTGTCCTCCCAGCCATGACGCTGAACATCATTCTCGGCTCCTCAGGGCAAAAACCTGAATTGACAGACGCATTTCCCTCCCTTTATACCCGCATGTCCGGGGGTGGGACATGCAAATTCTGTCTGCCAATTTCTCATTGGCCTTTTCTCAAGTTTAGAGATGCGCAAGGCTCTCAAGAGAGACCCCTAGTGTCACTTCTTCAACACAATTTCTCGTTCCCTCCATCAGGGAAGTTTTCCTGTATACAGTTTAGTTGAAACAGAAAGCAACAGTACCAACAGGCCAATTTTCAGCCTACATTTTGGATGGATAAAAAATAAACAAACAAACATGTAGTTATCTCCATATTCTCGGTACAATGGAAGTATTCCAGTATGTGTCTGTGTTTGTGTGTTAGGTGTGGATGATGGAGAAGACATCCCTCGTGAGATGTTGGTTGGGATTTATGAGCGGATCCAGAAGAAGGAGCTGAAGACAAATGAAGATCACGTGTCACAGGTGCAGAAGGTGGAGAAACTCATTGTGGGCAAGAAACCAGTAGGTTCAACATTCTCATAATGCTGCTTTTGCAGACTGTGATGGAGTTTGAAGTGGTTCTTAAAGTTTAACCCTCTGGGGTCTGAGGGTGTTTTGGGCCCTGGAGAAGTTTGACATGCCTTGACATTTGTGCTTTTTTCAGTTGCTTAAAAACATATGAATGGCTAAAGTCTGATAACACTGTATTCAGCACAAATTGGGCTACAATAATATGTGAGCAACATGTCTGTACAGGTTTATATTTTTGAGAAAATAACGTTTATGCATGGAAAAAAACTAAAATTTTAAGTCATTGAAATAAGGCCATATAACACATACTAAACATTTGTTCACAAGCCTTTTGAGAACTGGATCTTGTAGCCTAGAGTTTTTGATACAAAATGATGTGAAAACCATCCTGATCACTCATTCATACAAAACAATATAGTAATTAAACTTTTGTAAGACACTTAGTGTTAGAAAGGTCATATGCGAGGAGGCGTGAACTATAATGAATATTGATTGTAATTCACACCTGAGGAGACAAAAGACCCCTCCCCTGGGCCTATCAATGAGGAATGTGACAAAGATAATGACTTTGAGGAGATTTAATGATCAAAATCAAGTTTTAAATTAAAAGAAGTAATTTGACTATGCATTTTCTTTAAAGACTTTACTTAATTTTAGACCTACACTACCGTTTAAAGAAGTCTCTTCTGCTCACCAAGACTGGATTTATTTGATCTAAAATACAGTAAAAACAGTGATATTGTGAACTAGTTTTACAATTTAAAAGAACAGTTTTCTATTTGAATATATTGTCAAATGCAATTTGTGATCAAAGCTGAATTTTCAACATCATTACTACAGTCTTCAGTGTCCCATGATCCTTCAGAAATCATTATAATATGATGATTATATAATATGGGCATATTTAAAGTGCATTTTACTCATTTACAACCGAACAGATATTTGCAAGCACAAGCATTGATGATAATGAGGCAGCATAAACACTAGATAAACTATAATCTAAACATTCATATTATTTTTATATCATATTACATATCATATTTATATCATACAGCATACATTTTAAATACCTGCTTTAGCCGAAACAACATTTAAATGTAACTAAAACTTGCTTATTAGGACATATTTCAAATGTCAATACTCTGAATCCTGGCTAGCAAGTCTGGAAACAGTCCCACTAGTAAAATATGAACATGTTTATATAAAATAGCATGTCAACTAATGAAATTGTATCCTCGGCTGGATCAAGTCACTCTTCAAAATACAAACGTTCATCGCAGTCCCGCTCTTCTTCTGAGGAAAATGTTAACTCTTCCTTACTATCCAGGAGTTTCCTCACCTGTGTATCGTTACAAACGCGCAGTAAAGTGAATTAATTGTGTTTACATCAAACCTCACTGTCGGGGGGCGTTTAACATTTGCATTGATCGTCTCCACACATTACCGTATTAATGACGCACTCTGCTGGTGGGTGTGATCACATTAGAGATAATTAGCTGAGCCAGTAAAAACTGTACATCGCTTTCCGTTACATTGCAGGAGAATATTTGTTTTAAATTTGAATTGTTTTATTTAAAAGTAGACATTTTAAGCTTTCTTTAGACATATGTTTCATGTTTGTGTGATAACTATTCGTGGAGTTTCAGTTCATTTTTGTGATGTGTTTCTGAAATATGCTCGTGAACACAGAGATGTCTGATAGCTCACTCTTTTTATTTTCTTTATTTTACAAAAGCACAAGGTTTTGTTGTTATTGTGAGTGTACTAATGATGTCTTACACTTATCTGTATGCCCCAAAATGACGCAGTATTTTATGTTGTTTCCGCTGTAATGACGAAAATATCCAGCAGGACGCGCCGGAGCGTCCGTCGACCCCAGAGGGTTAACACACTGGGCTCTACTTTCTTGACTGTACAAAGAGCACCCAAAAGCACTAGGACTGCACGCAACTTCTTACCCATTGCATAGCGTCTATTTACACTACCAGCTTCTTATAAATGTGCTGTCTTTGTTTAAATCATTGGTGCTTGAGGGAGTGGATTATATAATAGGACGCAGACATTGAATAACCGAAGAAGAACCTCAGAATTCAATGGCACTTGGTCATGCCTTTTGCACGTTGTGCGGATGATTTCACGAAACCCACTTGCGCCTAGACTTAGCTCACTTTTGTACAAAAATACCAAAACTTCATGGCCTGCCCATTGACTTTCCACTTGTGACTATAACACTTGCGATCTTAAAAGAGGGCCCCATGTTTTGTATTTTCCCTCTTTTCTCCTGACTGATTCCCATTATGAAATGTAACCATGGTTTTAATCATGGTATTTGTAGTAAAACCATAGTAACCCCAAAATGAACTATGGTTACTACCATTGTTCACTCTAAGCTGTGCACACCTCTGATATTGCTCCTGCACAGATGAGTAAAATTTTGTGCAGTTAGAATAAGAGAGTCAGCGTGTTTGACTCTTCCGTCATCAATACAAGATCTCGGGCAAAAATGTATGCAACTGTGGATGGAAATAAATGTTGTGACATTGCATAAGGTTGGTGAAACAATGCCATGATGTATGTGCGCCGTATGGCGGTCCAATTAAATATTACAGTATGCAAAAAATATTTTGGCCAGTGTATGTATATATATATATATATATATATATATATATGAATATAATTACTATAGTAAAACCATGGTTCATTTTCGTAAGAGTCTGCATGTTATCAGTATTCTTTAATACGGCAAATTCAGAAACAACAATTGTAATTCTGATGTTTTTTTAAAGAATTGGATTATATCATATATTTTTTTTAAGGATTTGATTATATCATATATATTAATATATATATCGACTCAATTTACAGATTGGAACACTTCACCATGGCCTTGGATGTGTAAGTTTACTTTATAATGTAATATTTAATTACTGTTACCCCAAAAAGTTAAAATGTCTGAATATTAATGCATTCGATAACAATATATCAAAGCAAGGCATTTTCAAGTAAAACATTATATAGTTTTGGAAATATGTTGTTTGTTCGAGGGCCAAAATTGGAGTTGTTGGAGCTTTTTCAAAAGCTTTATGTGTGTGTCTGTTGTGTGTGTGTTGTACAGGTGTTGTCTCAGCCTCATCGCAGACTGGTGTGTTACTGTAGACTGTTTGAAGTTCCAGATCCAAACAGACTGCAGAAACTTGGCCAGCATCAGCGCGAGATCTTCCTCTTCAACGACCTTCTGGTGGTGAGACATCACAAACACTCAGGACAAGCTAAATTATTTCTCAAAACTTTCATGAATTGTAATGTACTATATAATGTAAAGATGTCAACCAATGTGATTACTGTGTGATGATCTTATCTTGGCTTTTTTGTGACAGGTTACTAAAATCTTCCAGAAGAAGAAGAACTCTGTGACATACAGTTTCAGACAGTCTTTCTCTCTGTATGGGATGCAAGTCATGCTCTTTGAGAATCAGTGTAAGACAAACACACTTCGACATCAATGTCATTCCACATACAGTATTTGTATTTCTCTTCAGGTATTGATTTGTTATATGTTTTAAGTCAAATTGTTCTTTTTCTCAGTCTATCCAAACGGTATCCGGCTCACTTCAGCTATTCCCGGTGCAGACTTCAAAGTCCTGATCAACTTCAATGCTCCCAACCCTCAGGACCGCAAGAAATTCATCAGTGACCTGCGAGAGTCCATTGCTGAGGTTCAAGAGATGGAGAAATACCGTATAGAGTGTAAACAGCCCTTTATTTCTCCTCAAACCAATGTTCGTGATCTGCCAGTGTTAACGCTTACAGATATCACTTTATAGCTTCTTACAGAGTGCTAATACATGCAGAACTACAGTTGTTAGCACTACACAGAGGATAAAGACTTTTTTACATGTCTGTGAGCTTAACATAACCAATGCCCAACAGTGTTGGGGAGTAGTTAACTAAAAGTAGTGACACTACTAAAGGCCTCTGCATTCTTCCTTCGAAACTGAAGAACGAACGGTGTGACGTCATTGAGACACATCACAAAATCTGGCCAAAAAGAAGGTGTTTTTGAGTGTTGCATAAAAGCTTATCTGGGCAAACTTTTAGGAAAACGTTTTTCTGTCTGCTTAACTCCTTACTGCCATTGGTCCACATCATTGGTAGATGTGACCTGAAGCGCCACCTACTTTGAGGCACACAGCTGATTCTGTTTGTGTTGTTCAGTCAGTCAAATTCAGTCAACATGAAAACACCAGCATTATTAGCAAACTAGTGCAAACTTACCGACATCTGTACGATCATTCACTTTGAGACATTTTACAAGAACATGTAATGCAATTTTATTGTTTACAAAAGTCTACAAAAGGAGTCAAATCTACTCAAATACTCTCACTCATGTACCATCCTGTCGCTTTTTTTTTTTTTTTTTTTAAGGAAGGGCCCAAGATGCAGGATGGCAATGAAAAGGGGTTTTATTGAAACAAAAACACAACTAAATACAAACAAAAACTCTCACGGGGAGAAAATAATAACAGCAAGACAAAAAGAGAACTGAAAACAAGTTGACTTGGGAAACTGGAAAAGACAGGAACACCTGACAGGACTGGAAACAAACACAACGATATGGCAGGGAAGACAAGACAGAGGAGAGAGTATATAGAGGAAGGGAAGGTTTCAGGACAGGTGCAGCCAATAATCATGAGCAGGGTAAATCAGCGCTGCCATGGCAACGCTGATTGTGCTGCTGAGCAGCACCTGTGAGAAACACGAGGGAGAGAGGAAAACAACAGCACATGGGACAGCCTGAGAGATGGGTGGAGGAAACTGTCACAATCCTGCCAAAACCAGAATAAAACAAGACTAAAGAGGCGAGATCATGACAGGCTGCTGGACTTGATTTGTCTGCTGGACTAGTCAAGATGACTTGACTTGACCAGGTGGCTTGACATGGCATGATGGCTTGACATGACATGACATGGCAGCTTGACTTGGCGTGATGGCTTGATTAGACTTGGCGGCTTGACTTGGTTTGAGAGTTTGAATAGGTCAGATGACTTGACTTGGCATGGCAGTGAGAACTTGATTGAAGTGATGACTTGACTTGATGGCACGACTTGACTTGATGTGTCAATTTGACTGGTGTGGTGGCTTGATTTGGTGTGATGGTCTGGCTTGGTATAATGGCTTGACAGCTTGACTTGGCTTGACAGTTTGAATAGGTGAGGTGACTTGACTTGACATGGCAGTGAAAACTTGACTTGAAGTGATGACTTGATTTCATCTCTAGCTTGATTAGAAGTGATGTCTTGACTGAAAAGGATGACTTGACTGGACATGATGACTTGACAGGACACAGGGGTTTGAACAGACTTGGTGACGGCCACAGGGAACAGGACAGGTTCGTCAATGTCCTCAGGGAACTGGATATACTCTTCGACAGCCACAGGGAACTGGGCAGGCTTATTGACAGTCTCAGGGAACTGGACAGACTTGTGGACAGCCACAGGGAACTGGACAGGCTTGTCGAGAGTCTCAGGACAGGCAGCTCCAAGATGGGGGCAAGGAAAGAGGGCTCCAGGATGGGAGCAAACGACCTCCACAGCCTTGAGGACTGGCAGCAACAGGAAATGGCCTCCGTGGCCAGAGAAAGAGACAGGGGAATGACCTCCATGGCTGTAGGCACTGGCTGAGACTGGGTAATGGCCTTTGTGGCTGTGAGAACTGGCAGCGGCATGGGAGCGCTTCCATGGCCGCTGGCAATGGCAGGGGAACTGCAGTGAGAATGACCGGTGCCTCCTGGCGAAGAAGCTGCAGTGCACTTGGCCGCCTCCTTGGGGTCAATAGCGGGCTCGGCGGGCCTCTCCAGAGACTCCGACAGAGAGGGATTTGGGGATATGGTGCCCCAGCCCTGCAGCAGACATTCCATCTCTGCCAACCGGCAAAGGTGGTCCACCAAATCCCAAAAGAGCAAATTAAAAATTGATTTCAGCTCCGCCGGACAGAACTGCCCATTAACACTCCTTTTTATACACCCATTTTTGCGGTAGAATCAGTATCATCATAAATTACAATAACTGAGTGTGAAAACCACAATACATAATTTATAAAAACCACTTGACTTGTAGTCTGTACAAATTATGGCCGCATATGGCCATGTATGGTTAGCACATTAGCTTCATGAATTCAGAATGTAAACATGACAAATTACACTTTAACTACTGCATTTATATAACTTGAAATCATCATCGATAGTTAAAACATCTTCTTTTACTGATCTCATGTGAATTCTACTCATAGAATGAGTTATGAAGTCATTGGAAATACATTTCAATGTCACATTAGTTGATGTTTTACATGTAGTCATCAGCATCCTCATATTTAAATGCTCGTCTAAACTTCTTCCTGAGCAGCATTGGCGGTGTCTGAATGTTCCCTAAAATTAGTCGTTGCCCAGCTGTTTCGAACGTACTTTTACCTCTGATGAACACAGAAGATGAACTTCTCCGGAAGTGTGCTGGAGCCTTAACTTAGCTTCATTTTTTTGTAGCGTGACAGTAGTTCAGCTATTTTCACAATAGATTCTCTTTTCTAGTAGCAAGCTAAATTAAACTAGTAGTGCTGTAATGTCACAAAACCGTTATATTTGTCATATTGTATTGTGAATGCAGCAATGAAACCGAGGGAGTAATCAAACACACTCAACGTAACTGACCTAACGCGCTCTCTCATTTAGCACTGGGAAAAATGAATCATTGAAAAAAAACATTTTATTTCAGTCAATTCATGTGAAACAGTTAAAATAAACAAATTTATGTTAAGTTAAAAAACAAAATTAACTTTTTAAAAAAAGTAAAATAACTAACTTATATTTAGATTATATTTGCAACTAATTTAAGTGATTCGGTTATTTCGAACGGTTCAGGTAAATGATTCACTCATTCACTCAGCCTTCAAGGGACATTGCCTTTTTTTATAACTTTTTTTAAGAAACATTTAGTCAATTTCTGCTGTTTATAACTATATTTCAATTCAGCTGTATAAAATAGGGTGCTTTTTTGTTTTTTAAGTATGAATTTATGTTCTATTTTACCCTTAGTTACCCTCATGAAAATTAACATATTTATACTATAGTAATATTGTAGTAACCACGACTGTAGGAACCGTGGTTAATTTCTTTAAGGTATTTTCACCCTAATTAAATATAATGTGCTATCAGAACTTGTTAGTAACTTGTAGTGTAGCTACTTCTTTTTTTACAGTAGCTTTACTGTAGTTTAATTATTTAAGTTACAAGTAGCTTGTAGCTTGGGAAGCTTCCTCAAAACTGCCAATACCTTATATCACCTTTATAATCCAGCCATCTCAGAGGTCATTTACATTTAGAAGTCTTAAAGGTACAGTAACAAAAAAAAGTTTTATTCGAAGGGTCAGAGAGAGGATGGAAAATGGTTCAAAATGATGATATTTTGCATGCAAAAACCCCTCTTTAACAATAGAAGTTCAATTCAGGGAAAGAATATAATATTGCAAAAGTGTAGAAATTCTCTTAATGGAAAAAATGCTTCAGTATGTTTTGTGAAATAATGCACCTCTGTTTTGTGTGACCTGTGAAGCTTATAACAAGCAGCTCTTGTTGGTTGTCCATGCATTATGTTCATGTGGTAGTGTATGTGTGACGTGTGTGTATTTGAATGTTTTTAGCTGAGCTGGAGAAGCAGAAAGGTGTGGTCAGACCCAGTATGTCTCAGAGTATGTCCGGTCTGAAGAAAGAGGCAGGAAGCGGCACCATCAACCGCACCAGTTTGGATGACACCTACGCCATGGGGGAGGGGCTTAAACGGAGTGCGCTTAGCAGCTCCCTTCAGGACCTCTCTGAAGCAGGTCAGTTCAGTGTGAACCTGGGTAAGGTACTGATGTACTGATGTGCCTTTCTGTCCAGCAACATCACAAATAGTTAATTTATGTTCTCTTGTGGTGTAGTTTGATTCACTATGTGGAATGATATTCTTGACGTTCAAGAAGTTAAGCATATTTAGTCTTTCCAAATATATATTCATAACAGTTTGAAAGTTGAAAATAGGATTTGTGTTTGGAGGATACACCAAACATGTGCAGTTATTGCATTCTTCCATGATCTATGCTTACAATGTCTTCTGCAATTCCACACCTGGGAGTGTTGTTATACTAGGACATTAGTTTACTAAACACTATACTAGTTTACTAGAAGTATTACATTTCTTTTGATCCGTGCTATTAAAACTACTGAAGTATAGAGTATATTGGTTTGGTGTTTGTTGAATATAGAACAAAAATATGGTTCACTCTCAGGAAATGGTGCCATGGCTTACTACAAATATAATAAACCAAAGAATCACAGTGTAGCAAATCCCTTAGTTCCAGGGAATGAGGAAGAAGGAGACAGCGTTCTTCATTCCAATTGTACAGTCTTTATTCAACACAAATCCTCACTTTTCAGCTGAACACTTCCAAATCACACATACACAGATTGACTCTCGGCTCTCTCTTTCGTCTGCCACTGTCTCCACCCCTTTTATCTCTGTGTCACAGCACACTGGTAATACAAATAAGTGTTAGCACAGGTGTTAATCCTTAACCACTCAGCTTTCCCAAACCACACTCTCCACAGATCGACACTCGATCACACCCCCACCTCCACATACCCCTGCCGCCCGACTCAGGCCGGGCCACCGTCCAGCCCACTACCGACTCCTCCATTCATTCTGAAAGAGAAAATCAGCCACAGCCATCAGCCTGTGAACTACCTCTAATTTAAAGGGCTGAAGTGCCAGATACCAACGAGTGATCCGCAAGGTGATATCCTTCATGCGGTGTAGCCATTGGAGCAGGGCGTGATCCGAACAGAGGGGGAAGGCCCTCCCAAGCAGGTAGTACCGAAGGGTGTGGACTGCCATTTGATGGCCAGACACTCTTTCTCTTTCGCTGTACTTCGTCTCTCACACCGAGAGCTTCCGACTAATGTACAGCACAGGGCGCTCCTCCCCCTTCACTACCTTGGATAATGCAGCCCTCAATCCCCTGTCCAATGCGTCCGTCTATAACAAATAAGGGAGAGACAAGAGTGCAAAAGTGGTCCACCACAGAGTGTAGCTTTCACTTGTGTAAACACCTGTTGGCACGGCTCCGTCCACTGGATCGGGTCTGGTGTTCTGTTTTTAGTGAGATCAGTCAGCGGGCTAGTGACATTTGAATCTTTAGGTTCAAACCTATGATAATAGCCAGCCAGCCCCAGGTCCCCAACTGTCTCACCTCCATTTTGGTATTGGGTCTCGGACAGGCTGTAATAGCTGCTGTTTTATCAATTTGGGTGCGCACTTGTCCATTACCCAAGTGGAAACCCAGATACCGTAATTCCACCCATACAATTGCACACTTCCTCGGATTTGCTGTTAGTCTCGCCCATCTCGGCGATCTCAGGACAGCCCTCAGATGCTGGATATGCCACTGCCAATCTTTGCTATAAATAATAATATCATCCAGGTAGGCAGTGGCATATGCAGAATTTTGTCCATTTTACCTCCTAGTCGACTCGCCCAGGTGCCCTTGCCCACCTGGCTAACAATTTAGAGCTTGATGTGGGTAATAAGGACCTTAATTCCCTGTGAGAATTCCTGTTGCTGAGTGTCCCTGTTATACAGCCAGAACTACCATTCCAGGGCCTGGAGCAAGTTGTCGTAATGTGTGGAGTTTTGGTCTCAGTTCCAGAACGTATTGAATTTTGTTCTTACTCTCTGAAGGTCCCTCCTCCCAATTTTCCCTCAGACACATTTAGGATGCCCAGAAGCTTGCGGCCATAAAGTAATTAAAAGGGGGAAAACCCTGTGGAGGCTTGTGGGACCTCTCATACTGCAAATAACAGGGGTTCTTGCCACTTATCTCAATTTTGTGTATGAACTTCCAAACCATATTTCAGAATCTCCCGACCAGGCCATCCGTCTGAGGATGAAAAACACTTGTGCGGGTCAATTTAATCCCCAATAGTTTATAAAGTTTGCGGAGTATTCCTTGACATAAACGAGGTGCCCTGATCAGTTCGGATCTCTTTCGGGATCCCAACTCGGGAGATAATTTTATAGAGTGCCTCCACAACACTGCGTGCTGAAATGTTTCAGGGTATTGCTTTGCATAATCAACCAAGACTAATACAAAGCGATACCCCCGTGCCGTCCGTTCTAATGGCCCGACGTGTTCCGTGGCAATTCTTTGGAAGGGGACCTCAATCAACGGAAGAGTCGCAATGGTGCTTTTGGCGTGGCCAGTGGATTCACCAACTGACATTTGCGACATGCTGCACTCCTCTTGCGTACATCCCTGCAAATGCCTGGCCAATAAAAATGTGCCATGAAACATTTTAGTCAGAGGAGCTGCGGTGCTGTGCAAGCGTGCTAAAAGACACAAACGTGGGTAATGAGCTTTCGACCAGCGCTGCTGCCAAGCATCCATCTAGTGCTATTGCTTGATCTAAAATTGAATCAATTCAATTAAAATTATTAACAACAGTAGAAACAACAATTGAGTTAAGTCTACTTGCATCTGGTTAACTTCACCTAAATAGTTAAGTTCATTCTATATCAACACCAAGTCAAGTTAACTTATTTACATAAGTTTGGAAATGCCATTACTCAATTCAATCGAGGGATCGAGTCAAATGAGTCAACTTATTAGGGTTTTCAGTGTACAGTGTTTATTAGTATTTAATTATGTTCACTTTTGCCGTCTTATAATGGTTCTTTCATTGTTTGAAAGAGAAATTTCATGGTTATTATTTTTCATTATTATTTAATAACCCATTAAATACACTTATAATAATGTGATTAATTACAAGACACACTAAATCCAGCAGATTTGACTCTTTAGTTATTCATTCAAATTGTTTGTATATGAATTCTAAAGGTTGAAATAAAGTAGTGCTTTAGGGTCGATTTCAGTAATCAGGTTAGTAATGATAAATAACTATTGCTACTTTGCAATGCTGTAACCACATATATTAGACTGTATCCTTTATAAATGCAATAATAAAGCATTTGTTGTGCTTAATCATTCAGGCACAGATGGCACTGTCTCCTGAGAATGAGTCATATACTGATGTGTGGTGTTTTAAGCTTCTATTTTCAATACATTTTTACATTCTGACCTTTATTTCGAAAATTATCTTTTGTAGATCTCTTGTTTATTTAAAAAAGCATAAATAACATTTACAGTACTTACAATGGAAGCGAATGTGACCAGTCTAGACGTTGTGTTGTCATTATATTGGATATAACTTGACTCTGTTAAGTTTAAATGGTTTTATCACACTAAAGTCACGTATAATGTTTACATCTTGTGGCTATACTTTGAAACTGTGTTTAATTGTCTGGAAATAACCATGTGGAATTTGTGTATTTGAAACCGTGTGTAATGTTTATGGATTGGCCTCATTCACTTCCACTGTAACCTCGATTTTATCTTTATAAATAAACAAGAAACGAGCCAATATTAATTTTGTGGTAATCATCATTTGCCATAAATGCTGAGCTTAGCTTGCATCGAAAAAACATTCCTTTAAAGGTGCACTCAACTGTTGTTTTCAGTTTCAGATGACATTGTAGAAATGTAGAATTCATAGTCAGTCATAGTTACTTTAATCAATGAGTGAAAGTGTCAAATAACAGGACGGTTACTGAGATTATTGAGTAGTATTCAGCTGGTCATGTGATTCTAACATGTGCTGACCCTCTCCATGTAGAATAAAACAGCTTTTATAAGGTTACTGATATGACTTCATTTTAATGTGAGTGCTCATGATTTCCTACATATACTGCAAAATTACAATTCATGTCTTTAGGTGTAAAACATTTTAATGAGGAAAAAAATATTGAGTGCACCTTTAAGGCTATAGTGCGGATCCAAAACTAATAATCAACATTTCCTGCAAGAGACTATATGATGCTGCTTTTTATTTTATAGCCAAGATTAAATTAATTTCCTTCACATGTCCTTGAGATTTCAGTTGGCCATCAGCAGCGAATGAATAATGCAAGGAATTACATTATAGGGTCCAATTCACATGTGTGAGCCGCACAAATGCAGTATAAATCCATATTATCTGCCTCAATGGAAAGACTCACATTTAAGTTTCTCTTAACTATCATGCAACCTAAAATGCTTCATGTGGCAACATCTTAATTAACTGGTTTTATTCAAGTCAAATATATGATTTAACATCACCAAATCAACCTGAACGTTGCACCAACCAAACTAATTGAAGTGTTAACAGTTGAGTGTTGACAGAAATGTTTAAGCTCCATAGTGTATTTGTGAGCTATCATGTGTCTTGTCTTATGTGTGCCATATCACATTTTCTAAAGTGGGTGATAAACGGCAGCAGCCTTGGATTTGCAGTGGATTCGGATGTTGAACACAAAGCTGTATGTAAAATGTGCATTTAGAATTCATTTCAGATGAGTGTTCATTTGAAGGATGTACTGTGTCACTCCACCATCATCTCCACTGAGTCTCGGCCTGCGAAGTGTGTTCACATACTTTAGACAGAGTAAGGGATGTTACTGGTGTGATGTACATTTCTGATGTTTGCTACTGCATGTCTCGGGCAGACAAACGCAGCCACCGCACCAGTGCAGGATCTCTAGACAGCAATGCGGAAGTAAGTAGAACACAGTGGCTGTCGAGTTAATTCTTTAAATTGAAAATGTGCAATGTAAATTTCTTTGCACCTTTTGTGCTTCATAGCTCAGTCAGTTCATTCTTGTTTTCTTTGAACTCGCCTGCCTGCTCGCATGCATGCGCGGACTGCTCGCCTTCTGACCTGGTGCAGCGGTCACACCTGACACATATCTAGACCTGAGCATGATGTTTTCTTACTCTGATGTTGAGCTTCTTGATATTCATACAGGCGTGTTCCTTTAGTTGAAGGTACTTCACTTGGGTCTGGCAGGAGACGTTGATGTTCCTGAGTGAAGCATCTCTGTTTGAAAGCGGCTTCAGTCTCGTGCATTTCATCGTCAGATCATGCTGAATGGACCTTTAGCACTTATTCAAGTCTAGAAGATTGTGGATTTCTGTCCTGCATTGTTCACGTGCCGCATTTCATCATGTCATTGAATAGTTTGAGAGTTGAAATGGATTTTGCACTCTCGTTCAAAATATCCGGCATTGGGAATCAAACAGTGTAATGGTCTGGCAGTGATAAAGAGTCAACACCGTTGAAGATGTGAAATCAGTGATGTATGCCTAAAGTTCTGCTCGATCCCAAGAGC
The DNA here is from genome assembly GCF_025860055.1 of Xyrauchen texanus. Lineage (NCBI taxonomy): Eukaryota > Metazoa > Chordata > Actinopteri > Cypriniformes > Catostomidae > Xyrauchen > Xyrauchen texanus. Next base: position 42,309,570 of record NC_068300.1, on the reverse strand, counting down.
ATCCTCTGCATGTTGAAGATCCACTTTCTTCTTTCTAACTACAGTATGTGCATGTGTGAGAAGGTTTTTATTAATGAATGTTCTGCTACTTGTTATATGTTTGTTTCTACACTATAAAGAGAGGCATTTCATCTTCTGTGTTGTTTTCAAATTCTGATTCTGTCAGTTTGTAAAATGATGACATCTCTTTTTAGCCTGTTTAGTGTTAGAAATATCACAATAGAGCGCAACGGTCTGTTCCGGAAGTACAAAATCCCATCCAAAATCTTCACGGAGTACTTTGATCACTGTTAGCGATTCAAGTTCAGTTGTCAGGGCACTGACCAGGAAGACATTTCTAGGACCGTCCCGTTGGCAAAATCATTACAGCGAAACGTTTGTTCAATAAAAATTCCCAAAATGCGTCGTAAAAGCCAGGGAGAATTGTGGCTCACTATGTCCCCTTACCAGAAACGTGTCATGTCTTATGAAGTCTCTCGAGTTGTTAGAAGACAAGCACAAGTGTACAATTACAGTTTTATTACTGTTTGTACTCTCTTTTATCCGTAATGTGCATGACATGTCATTGATTAATGACAGCTGCGTTTTAAGTCCGTGTCGCAGGTCGAGTCATAAATGTCCCAATATTCAGTGTTTGAGCACAATTGCAAGTGCCAAGTCGAGACGAGTCTTGAGTTTTTGCTGGTTAACAGAGGTTAGCTAGGTAACGCTAGCTGACATTAGCTCAGTTAATAGGAGCAAAATTGTCTAATAATAAAATAGAGTAAAGAGGCACAAAATGTCCTTATAATAATAGTGTTAGGAATTCCTTGTCTTGTTTCACTGTTGCCTTTTGTCTGCCATTTTTGTCACCTTTGCTTTCCTTAGTTTTCACTTTTGTCCCTTGTGTAGCTCCTTAGTCTCTGTGTTAGCCTTCGTGTTCACTTGTCTTTGTTTAAGAACTACACTTCTCAGAAACCTCCCGAGCTTTCCAGAGCTCCGCCTCCCGAGCTTTCCAGAGCTCCGCCTTCCGAGTCTCCCGAGCTTTCCAGAGCTCCGCCTCCCGAGCTTTCCAGAGCTCCGCCTCTCGAGCTTTCCAGAGCTCCGCCTCTCGAGCTTTCCAGAGCTCCGCCTTCCGAGCCTCCCGAGCTTTCCAGAGCTCCGCCTTCCGAGCCTCCCGAGCTTTCCAGAGCTCTGCCTTCCGAGCCTCCCGAGCTTTCCAGAGCTCCACCTCCCGAGCTTCCTAGAGCTCCGCCTTACGAGCCTCCAGAGCTTTCCAGAGCTCCGCCTTCCGAACCTCCCGAGCTTTCCAGAGCTCCGCCTCCCGAGCTTTCCAGAGCTCCGCTTTCCGAGCCTCCCGAGCTTTCCAGAGCTCCGCCTCCCGAGCTTTCCAGAGCTCCGCCTTCCGAGCCTCCCGAGCTTTCCAGAGCTCCGCCTCCCGAGCTTCCCAGAGCTCCGCCTTCCGAGCTTCCCAGACCTCCACCTTCTGAGCTTCCCGAGCTTTCCAGAGCTCCGCCTCTCGAGCTTTCCAGAGCTCCGCCTCCCGAGCTTTCCAGAGCTCCGCCTCCCGAGCTTTCCAGAGCTCCGCCTTCCGAGCCTCCCGAGCTTTCCAGAGCTCCGCCTTCCGAGCCTCCCGAGCTTTCCAGAGCTCCGCCTTCCGAGCCTCCCGAGCTTTCCAGAGCTCCGCCTCCCGAGCTTCCTAGAGCTCCGCCTTACGAGCCTCCAGAGCTTTCCAGTGCTCCGCCTTCCGAGCTTTCCAGAGCTCCGCCTCCCGAGCTTTCCAGAGCTCCGCCTTCCGAGCCTCCCGAGCTTTCCAGAGCTCCGCCTCCCGAGCTTTCCAGAGCTCCGCCTCCCGAGCTTTCCAGAGCTCCGCCTTCCGAGCCTCCCGAGCTTTCCAGAGCTCCGTCTCCCGAGCTTTCCAGAGCTCCGCCTCCCGAGCTTTCTAGAGCTCCGCCTTCCGAGCTTTCCAGAGCTCCGCCTCTCGAGCCTCCCAGGGCTCCTCTTGAGCCTTCCAGGGCTCCGCCTCTCAAGTCTCCCAAGCCTCCCAGGGCTCCTCTCGAACCTCCCAGTGCTCCGCCTCTCAAGCCTCTCGAGCCTCCCAGGGCTCCACCCCTCAAGTCTCTTGAGCCTCCCAGGGCTCCACCCCTCAAGTCTCTTGAGCCTCCCAGGGCTCCGCCTCTCAAGCCTCTCGAGCCTTCCAGGGCTCCGCCTCTCAAGTCTCCCGAGCCACCCGGGGCTTCTCCTCCCAGGGCTCCATCTCTCAAGTCTCTCGAGTCTGCCAGGGCTCCTCCTCCCGAGATTCCCAGGGCTCCGCCTCTCGAGCCTCCCTCTGCTCTGCCTCCTGAGCCTCCCACGGCTCTGCCCCCTGAGCCTCCCGAGCTTTCCATGGTTCCTCCTCCCTCGGCTGTGCCTCCTGAGCCTCCCACGGCTCCGCCCCCTGAGGCCTCTGAGCCTCCAGAGCCTCCCTCAGCTCCGCCTCCAGAGCCTCCCACAGCTGAGCTTCCCGAGCCTCCTACTGCTCCGCCTCCCGAGCCTCCTGCGGCTCCGCCCCCTGAGGCCTCTGAGCCTCCAGAGCCTCCCTCAGCTCCGCCTCCAGAGCCTCCCTCGGCTCCGCCTCCAGAGCCTCCCTCGGCTCCGCCTCCTGAGCCTCCTACGGCTCCGCCTCCAGAGCCTCCTATGACTCCGCCCTCAGAGCCTCCCGAGCCTCCTACGGCTCCGCCCTCAGAGCCTCCCGAGCCTCCTATGGCTCCGCCTCCCGAGCCTCCTGCGGCTCCGCCTCCCGAGCCTCCTGCGGCTCCGCCTCCCGAGCCTCCTACGGCTTCACCTCCAGAGCCTCCTACGTTTCCGCCGCCAGAGCCTTCCAGGTCACTGCCTTTGTGGCCTCCTGACCCAGTCCCTGTCCTGTGGCCTCCTCCCAGGCCTCCTGACCCAGTCCCTGTCCTGTGGCCTCCTCCCAGGCCTCCTGACCCTGTTCCCGTCCTGTGGCCTCTTCCAAGGCCCCCTGACCCAGTCCCTGTCCTGTGGCCTCCTCCCAGACCTCCTGACCCAGTCCCTGTTCTGTGGCCTCCTCCCAGGCCTCCTGACCCAGTCCCTGTCCTGTGGCCTCCTCCCAGGCCTCCTGACCCAGTCCCTGTCCTGTGGCCTCCTTCCAGGCCTCCTGACCCAGTCCCTGTCCTGTGGCCTCCTCCCAGGCCTCCTGACCCTGTTCCTGTCCTGTGGCCTCTTCCCAGGCCCCCTGACCCAGTCCCTGTCCTGTGGCCTCCTTCCAGGCCTCCTGACCCTGTTCCCGTCCTGTGGCCTCCTCCCAGGCCCCCTGACCCAGTCCCTGTCCTGTGGCCTCCTCCCAGGCCTCCTGACCCAGTCCCTGTCCAGTGGCCTCCTCCCAGGTTCCCCAAACCTGTCCTTGCCCGGTGGCCAGCTCCCAGACCACCTGAACCTGTCCTTGCCCTTTGTGCCCCCTTGAACTTCCTGCCTGCCATCTGTGCCCCCTTGGACTTCCTGCCTGCCCTTTGTGCCCCCTTGGACTTCCTGCCTGCCCTTTTTGCCCCCTTGGACTTCCTGCCTGCCCTTTGTGCCCCCTTGGACTTCCTGTCTACCCTTCGTTGCCCCCTGGACTGCCTGTCTGCCCGTTGTTGCCCCCTTGGTCTGTCTGCCCACCTCAAGCTCCCCCCCCAGTCATGGACATTTTTTGTTTTGTTTTATGTCACTGTGATCGTCTGGAATCCGATCCTTGAGGGGGGGGGGGGGCTATGTTAGGAATTCCTTGTCTTGTTTCACTGTTGCCCTTTGTCACCTTTGCTTTCCTTAGTTTTCACTTTTGTCCCTTGTGTAGCTCCTTAGTCTATGTGTTAGCCTTCGTGTTCACTTGTCTTTGTTTAAGAACTACACTTCCCAGAATCCTCCTGCCATCTTCACTGCCATTTTGTGTCATTGTTCACACCTGTTTATCATTTGTATTATCACTCCCTGTGTATTTAAGCCCTGCTTTTTGTTCACTCCTTGTCATTCGTTGAATGTCGTTAGCCTGGTGTGTGTTCCCTGCCCGTGTTTTCTAGTTTTATGTTTATTTCCCCATTGAGGGTTTTCCTTTGTGTTTTGCCTGTTTGTTTATGAAATAAAGTTGAACTGCAACTGGATCCGCATCTCCTCGTCTGCCTTCGCTGCTCGTTCATAACAAATAGCCTAATTCACAATGCTTGCGGGAAGAGCAGTTCAGTCCTCAGAGGGGATGAATAAATGACTTGTTTTTCCCAAACACTGTTGCTTCACTTCAGCTGTTATAATATAGTGATTCATCTTCATTCAGTTGGTTTGTTTGGTTCAAAGCTTAAAACTTTCATTGAAATTGAATGGGGATATTGCTTCCTGGGCTGCTGAAAAAGTGAGCTCTCACTGTGGCACTCTATTGATCTCTTTTAATGGAAGTCAAGCGTTTACAACAGTAACACAATATTGCGTCTAATATTTGAGACCATTCATGGTGCCCACTTCACCGATTAGTAAAACAACCAGTACACGTTACTTATCATTTTTACATTTACATGTTACTTCTTACCCTCAACATGGGCCACTTCAGGAGAACCAGAAAGTCATGGATTAAAATGATTCAAATAGAAGATAACTATTCATTATAAATGAAAGGAATAGTTCTCTGCCACTATGGAGCTCCAGAACTGTTCTTTCATGTTCTTTCTTCTATGGAACACAAAGTATATATTTTCTAATATGGCTTTACAGCCTTTCAAGCTACAACAAACAACACACACACTCCATAAAACCACAGTGAAAGTTGCTGATATGATTTGAGCACTATATTCCAATCTTCTGAAGACACTTGATCACTTGATTGAAATATAAGTGTTATTAACTCTCAAATAAAATTATAAATGAGCTGATTACACCCCCAAAACATTATATGGTGACTACAGCATATGTTGAACATTAATAGCATCAAACCATGTCCATTACTAAACCTCATGAGGACAAACCTGCATTGTCAATCCTATCAATTACCTTACTGTACATTTATGCTGTTTATGTCCTTTTTGGAGCTTGATAGCCTCAAGTCACTATTCACTTTCATTATATGGCAAAAAGCTTTGAAAATACTTTTTTCATTTTGTGTTCCACAGAATAAAGTTATGCAGGTTTGGAGAGACATTAGAGTAGCCTAAATAATGATAAAGATGAATTTTCATCTTTGGGTATACTATCCCTTTAAGAGTCAGTCCATGTTTGTTGATGTTTGGTGGTCTCTCTCTCTCTCTTTCTCTTCTCACAGGGCTCCATCACTAGCAGTCCTCCTCTGTGCCAGAGACCCCCGTCCACTCGGGATCACCCTCCTCCTGACAGACACGGCGCTCCAAACGCCTCATCTCTCCTTGGGTCACTATTCGGCTGCAGGCGGGACAGGCACCCTCCTCTTCCACCCCCCAACCCTAATCAACCCACTCTCATCCACCATACCCTACACCCATTTAACCTGCACCACACCACCCAGCCTCACGGCCACCGCTCACAGCGATGTCACCCTCCACCCTACCAGCACCAGTCGCGGGCACTCGGACCACAGGGGCCATCTCTCTTCAGACGTTCACACACACACAAGCACATGAGCAACACACACAAACACCGCGCCATCAGCACACTGGTGTGAACGGACACATAATGGGCAAACTCATCAACACCTAGCGCGGCGAGTTGAGCGACATATCCGTACAAACTATATCTGTCTGGTCATTTAGGACACGTTTAATATTTTGTTGATGGGTGAATCTCTCAAAATCAAATCCAGCTTATAATTAACCCCAATATCAAAAGAAAATGAAACAAGTGATAATTATCATAAAGAAAATCTAGCCTGTTTATATTGAGATTTTTGCTCTTTGACATTATTTTTATGACATTAACATTACACGACAAATGTGTTCAGTTATTTTACTGTATTACAATGATTTAAATAAGCATAAATAAAAGGCAGCACAATAAATACGGCCATACTACAATAATAAATCAATCTGTAAAATGTAAATAATATATCCATGTAACGATTCTCTCAAAACCTGTCAAGATTTTTAAAAGGATTATTTATATTGACAGGTTTCGTCAGTATCACCCCCCAAAAATCTCAATGTCTCAATTCAAAATTTGTTTCATATTTTTCATAAATATGACAACTATAATTTGTTCTTTTTTATTTTTTTATTTTGATCATGTTATTGACATGTTTTTTAAGATTCGCCCATACAGAGGTTATATTTATGAATATATATATATATATATATATAGTATGTTTGCTTGTGTTAGAACATTGTATTTTTGAGACTTCCGTTCACACTAGCAGAGAACAGACATTCTAATGCTTTATTTATATTGGATGACAGATATATACAGTATGTTGTCTTAGCAACCATACATTAATGTGCCAATGATCATTTTATATGAACTCATTAGTGTGTAGTACAGTAGTAACCCAATGTTATAGAATACTGTACAAATGTATTCATATATTTTTAAGAACAAATCGAGTCAAGGTCACCTGTCGAGAAGAGAGTTACTAGAAAAGCACGATGTGATCTGATATGAGGGCATTTCAGAGCACAAACACAGTAAAGACAAACGTCACAAGAAATAGATCTAGAAACCAGGAAGGTCTTGTGTGGGGGATGAAAGATGATGTTAAATATACTTGCATGCCTTTTTCTTGAGGTTTTCAATGATGCATTTTTTATACTCTTTAGTCTTTTCCTTTGGAGTTATGCACAAGATTCTGGGAGCAAGTGACTGAATTATTTTTCTATGTATTAAAGATTGTTAAGTGCAATATGTTTGTCATGATGGTCAGTGCATCGGTTTATTATTCTTTCATCATAGTGGTGTTTGGACATTGAAGTGATCGGCTAGGCTTTAACTGTGATCTGCTATTGATGTTATTGGTGTTTATTTATTATTGGAAATAAACCAGTGTTACCATAGCAATAACGTGCAATCATGTAAAGAGTACTTTTTTAAAAACACTTTTTGTCTTTCAATCACCAGGAGACCGTTTATCGTCTTTTCTGATTTTCAGGTGAATTTTATGCAAGTATGTGTATGTTTAGAGGAATGTATATCTATTATTAGACTTTGGTTGGTGAAATGTAGCAGATGAAAATGGTCTTTGTAAAGAGGTGTATAAGCTGAAAAACAATAGCATTCAATCAAGATCTTTTCTTTGACATTTCTTTGTTCAGAGTGCACATGCACCTCAAACCAAGGCATTCGGTCAATATTCATTCTTATGTACTACATTCAACTAAAATGGACCCTGTTTACTTTCTTCATATTCCCATTCATCAAACCCTCTTATCTTTAACCCCTCTCCCATACAGAGACCACTTTTCACCATCCAATCAATCGCTCATGGATAAAAACCCCTTTCTCCTTTCATTTATTCATATAACAATCAGTCATATGGGTTTGAATGTTATTTCATGCTAAGGGGAAACATGTCAACTGTTTTTCTTTTGCATAAAATGTTAACAGCATAAGCAGATGTATTGCTTTGACACTGATCATACCCCAACAATGCACTGAAGATTGAAATGCATCATCGTTCATGTTTCTCACTGTGATCTGAGAAGTCTTTCTTTGTCTTGAAATCTCTTTGCGTGTTTCATCTTAGCTGTGTTACATGTGGTCGAGCTGTTGTTGTGCTTCTGTATTGTGTTGTGTGTTTCTACAGTGCTGCATGCACAATATTCCTCTCATGCATTTCAAAGATGAAATAAAAGTTCAATCATCATCGAGTTAAGCGAAGAGATCTGACCAGAAATCAATCTATTAGTGGAGCACGTGTGGAGATCGTTGTGTATATAGTGTGTACAGTTAACCGACTGCATTCTGTGTTTAACTGAGAGTTGTGTGCATCTGTTTTACTGTGTGTCACTGAAACGGACTGTCCAAATGTTTTGTCTGTGTGTTTGTCTCCTCACAGGCTGCTATATCATTGTCAATCAAATGCTCCGAGAAATGAAAGGATTTTAGAGGGAATTCTTTTATTTTGACATTGTAGACAAGAGAATGCTTTAATTGGTGGTTTTGTTTGTAATGGTCATCTCAGAGTCAATGTACAGTCAATGTATAACCTTCAGAACACAAAATAAAATTAATATATGAAACATACAGCTGACTGATTCATTCTTGACATTAGAATATTGAAAATGACATCATGATCACTAAATATAAACTGTCTGATCATCTGAACATTTTAGGATTTTAATAATGAAAAACAAACAAGAGCAACAACCATCTGAATTCATATTTCAGTCATACACACAGTACATCGCACCCTGTTGCGTATGGGTGCCCATGATGACCCCTGTCCAGTGTCGTCTAGGGCACCACCTGCTACGGGTCCAAAGAGGAGGCCACTGTCATGCTCCCCAAACACCCCCTCACCCCCCCAGAACAGGGGCGCCAATATGGATCTCGCATATGGCGCCAGAATGGTCTGAAACGGCCCTTCCCCTATCCATTGTTGAAAGTGCCTACAATGGAGCCGGACCTTGGAGCAGTAGAAGGCTGCCGTGTCTGATGATTCCCGTTTTCTTTTACATCATGTGGACTATCATGTAAGTGTGTGCTGTTTACCTGAGGAAGTGATGGCACCAGGATGCACTGTGGGAAGAGGACAAGCCGGTGGAGGGAGTGTGATGCTCTGGGCAATGTTTTGCTGGGAAACCCTGAGTCCGGCAATTCACGCGGAGGTCAATTTGACACATGCCACCTACCTAAACATCATTGCAGGCCAGGTACACCCCTTCATGGCAATGATATTCCCTGATGCCAGTGGTCTCTTTCAGCATTATAATGGGCCATGCCACACTGCACACATTGTTCGTTAATAGTGTAAAGAACATGATGAAGAGTTCAATGTGTTGCCCTGGCCTCCAAATTCCCCAGATCTCAATCCGTTTGAGCATCTGTCGGATGTGTTGGACCATCAAGTCCGATCCACCTCGCAACTTACAGGACTTGATAGATCTGCTGATAATGTCTTGGTGCCAAATACCACAGGACAGCTTCAGGGGTCTTGTAGGGTCGGTGCTGTTTTGGTGGCACGCAGAGGACCAACCTCTTATTAGGCAAGTGGTCATAATGTTTTGGCTCATCAGTGTATATCAATTATTATTACATATATTTTTATATATATTTATAACTGCAACACAAACACTGAAACACTTACTATAGTCCAGCTAAGACAAAGCAAATGTTTGATTTTATGTGCTTGTCACCATATTTAAAAATGATTTAGTCACGAGAGAGCAGACACGCTAGAGAAAGGCTTCTCTGAATATGCACACCAGGGCTTATTTCGTAATTTTCTGCTCAAACTCAACTGTAGCACAACAGATATACATGCACACGGTTCTAGATGTAAACTGAATATTTATCATTTGCTTGCAGAAGAATTTTACTAGGGCTGATAATGTAATCTAGTGCTCACACTCTCAAATTCATCATCACATGACCATCACAGCTCGCATTGCTCAATACAAACCATCACAGAGGACAAACACTGCCTGCAACATGGAGTGATGCTTTACCGGACCAATAATTGCTAGATAAAACAATTATTGATTTAGTCTACCACCAGGAAAACTATTTGAAATCCCCAAATTTTGTAGATCACATGCTAATAAGGTAAGTTTTACATGCATTATACATACACAAGTGTGTAGACTAATATGACATTTACTTTGAGTCCTTTAGCAGATGCTTTTATCCAAAGCAACTTACAGTACAAATGAGGAACATAGCAAGCGATTTGTCATGCAAAAGTCAACAATATCTGGAGTAGCTGGAGTAGTATAAATGCTAGTGGCGAAAAAAGAGACAAAGGAAAGTGTTTTTATTTTTATTTTAAACTAGTGGGGTGACGTGAGCCCTCTTTGGATGATTGAAGACCAGACATGTGAGACTGGCCAACAGAGCATTACAGTGGTCCAGTTTTGAGATGACCAGAATATTCAGACAGGAAAGGGCTGGTTTTCCTCTATATATCTATCATACGTCACAGCAGTTTCAAGACAGGCCAGCTGTCTCAGGCCGGAGGTTAGGACGGAGCTAATGGAGCCACAGCAGTTTCCGGACCGATGCTTGCGCTGCCTAAACTTTTGAAGCATATTGTCTTAAATTTGTTTGCTTTAGTTGTATTCACATCGACTTCCATTTGATGACATTTAATGATAACGCTTTTTAATTCCCTTTTTTAACATTAGTTAATGCATATTCACGATATTTATAATCAATATTTATTAGTCTTGTTAATGTTAATGGATAAACAGACAATTGTTCTTTGTTAGTTCATAGTGCATGAAATAATGTTAACATATACAACTTTTCATTTTAACAAATATATTAGTAAATGTTCAAATTAACATTAACCAAGAATTACAAATGCTGAACATGTATTGTTCATTAGCCCCATTCACACAAGCAACCAGGTAAATTACAGGAAAAGTGTTGCCTTCACTAGCAAATGGACCAAAATGGAAATGTATAGTTAATAAATTGCTGCTGGAAATGACTCCTGAACAAAGGCTTCTGTCCTGAGACATAATTGTTTTGGTTGATTTACAATTGGCATTCAGGGGTGGCTAGTGTGGTCTGGAGGGAAATAGGGAGATTCAATTCAGAGGTAGTTCCAAAGTTCTCCAAAAGAATTAGAGTCCTCCATTCACTTTTAATGGGAAGGTCACACTTGAAGACAAAAACATTAAAAAAAGAACATTTTTAAATATCAACTACAACAACAGCAAGTCAAGTCCAATTGAATTACTTGAAGTGGTAATAAACTACTTACAGAGGTGGTTGATTGTGTGTCTCTGATCGCTGGCGTGGGCACTGGTGGTTGATTGTGTGTCTCTGACCGCTGGCGTGGGCACTGGTGGTTGATTGTGTGTCTCTGATCGCTGGCGTGGACACTGGTGGTTGATTGTGTGTCTCTGACCGCTGGCGTGGGCACTGGTGGTTGATTGTGTGTCTCTGACCGCTGGCGTGGGCACTGGTGGTTGATTGTGTGTCTCTGATCGCTGGCGTGGACACTGGTGGTTGATTGTGTGTCTCTGATCGCTGGCGTGGACACTGGTGGTTGATTGTGTGTCTCTGACCGCTGGCGTGGGCACTGGTGGTTGATTGTGTGTCTCTGATCGCTGGCGTGGACACTGGTGGTTGATTGTGTGTCTCTGATCGCTGGCATGGGCACTGGTGTTTGATTGTGTGTCTCTGACCCCTGGCGTGGGAACTGGTGGTTGATTGTTTGTCTCTGACCGCTGGCGTGGGCACTGGTGGTTGATTGTGTGTCTCTGACCGCTGGCGTGGCACTGGTGTTTGATTGTGTGTCTCTGACCCCTGGCGTGGGAACTGGTGGTTGATTGTTTGTCTCTGACCGCTGGCGTGGGCACTGGTGGTTGATTGTGTGTCTCTGACCGCTGGCGTGGGCACTGGTGGTTGATTGTGTGTGTCTGACCGCTGGCGTGGGCACTGGTGGTTCATTGTGTGTGTCTGACCGCTGGCGTGGGCACTGGTGGTTGATTGTGTGTCTCTGACCGCTGGCGTGGGCACTGGTGGTTGATTGTGTGTCTCTGACCGCTGGCGTGGGCACTGGTGTTTGATTGTGTGTCTCTGATCGCTGGCGTGGACACTGGTGGTTGATTGTGTGTCTCTGATCGCTGGCGTGGGCACTGGTGGTTGATTGTGTGTCTCTGACCGCTGGCGGGCACTGGTGGTTGATTGTGTGTCTCTGACGCTGGCGTGGACACTGGTGGTTGATTGTGTGTCTCTGACCGCTGGCGTGGGCACTGGTGGTTGATTGTGTGTCTCTGACGCTGGCGGGCACTGGTGGTTGATTGTGTGTCTCTGATCGCTGGCGTGGACACTGGTGGTTGATTGTGTGTCTCTGATCGCTGGCGTGGACACTGGTGGTTGATTGTGTGTCTCTGACCGCTGGCGTGGGCACTGGTGGTTGATTGTGTGTCTCTGATCGCTGGCGTGGACACTGGTGGTTGATTGTGTGTCTCTGATCGCTGGCATGGGCACTGGTGTTTGATTGTGTGTCTCTGACCCCTGGCGTGGGAACTGGTGGTTGATTGTTTGTCTCTGACCGCTGGCGTGGGCACTGGTGGTTGATTGTGTGTCTCTGACCGCTGGCGTGGGCACTGGTGTTTGATTGTGTGTCTCTGACCCCTGGCGTGGGAACTGGTGGTTGATTGTTTGTCTCTGACCGCTGGCGTGGGCACTGGTGGTTGATTGTGTGTCTCTGACCGCTGGCGTGGGCACTGGTGGTTGATTGTGTGTGTCTGACCGCTGGCGTGGGCACTGGTGGTTCATTGTGTGTGTCTGACCGCTGGCGTGGGCACTGGTGGTTGATTGTGTGTCTCTGACCGCTGGCGGGCACTGGTGGTTGATTGTGTGTCTCTGACCGCTGGCGTGGCACTGGTGTTTGATTGTGTGTCTCTGACCTCTGGCGGGAACTGGTGGTTGATTGTTTGTCTCTGACCGCTGGCTGGGCACTGGTGGTTGATTGTGTGTCTCTGACCGCTGGCGTGGGCACTGGTGGTTGATTGTGTGTGTCTGACCGCTGGCGTGGGCACTGGTGGTTCATTGTGTGTGTCTGACCGCTGGCGTGGGCACTGGTGGTTGATTGTGTGTCTCTGATCGCTGGCGTGGGCACTGGTGTTTGATTGTGTGTCTCTGATCGCTGGCGTGGGCACTGGTGTTTGATTGTGTGTCTCTGATCGCTGGCGTGGGCACTGGTGTTTGATTGTGTGTCTCTGATCGCTGGCATGGGCACTGGTGTTTGATTGTGTGTCTCTGACCGCTGGCATTTGCACTGGTGATTGATGGGTTGTCTCTGACCGCTGGCGTGGGCACTGGTAGTTGATTGTGTGTCTCCGACCACCGCTGGCGTGGGCACTGTTGGTTCATTGTGTGTGTGTGTCTGACCGCTAGCGTGGGCACTGGTGGTTCATTGTGTGTCTGTGTACTGCTGGTTGATTGTGTGTCTCTGACCGCTGGCGTGGGCACTGGTGATTGATTGTGTGTCTCTGACCGCTGGCGTGGGAACTGGTGATTGATTGTGTGTCTCTGACCGCTGGCGTGGGCACTGGTGATTGATTGTGTGTCTCTGACCGCTGGCGTGGGAACTGGTGGTTGATTGTGTGACTCTGACCGCTGGCGTGGTCACTGGTGGTTGATTGTGTGTCTCTGACCGCTGGCGTGGGCATCGGTGGTTGATTGTGTGTCTCTGACCGCTGGCGTGGGCACTGGTGGTTGATTGTGTGTCTCTGATCACTGGCATGGGCACTGGTGTTTGATTGTGTGTCTCTGACCGCTGGCATGGGCACTGGTGTTTGATTGTGTGTCTCTGACCGCTGGCGTTTGCACTGGTGATTGATTGTGTGTCTCTGATCGCTGGTGTGGGCACTGGTGTTTGATTGTGTGTCTCTGATTGCTGGTGTGGGCACTGGTGTTTGATTGTGTGTCTCTGACCGCTGGCGTTTGCACTGGTGATTGATGGGTTGTCTCTGACCGCTGGCATGGGCACTGGTGGTTGATTGTGTGTCTCCGACCACTGGTGTGGGCACTGGTGGTTGATTGTGTGTCTCTGACCGCTGGCGTGGGCACTGGTGGTTGATTGTGTGTCTTTGACTGCTGGCGTGGGCACTGGTGGTTGATTGTGTGTCTCTGACCGCTGGCGTTTGCACTGGTGATTGATGGGTTGTCTCTGACCGCTGGCGTGGGCACTGGTGGTTGATTGTGTGTCTCCGACCACTGGCGTGGGCACTGGTGGTTGATTGTGTGTCTTTGACTGCTGGCGTGGGCACTGGTGGTTCATTGTGTCTCCGACCACCGCTGGCGTGGGCACTGGTGGTTCATTGTGTGTGTGTCTGACCGCTGGCGTGGGCACTGGTGGTTCATTGTGTGTCTGTGTACTGGTGGTTGATTGTGTGTGTCTGACAGCTGGCGTGGGCACTGGTGGTTGATTGTGTGTCTCCGACCACGCTGGCGGGCACTGGTGGTTCATTGTGTGTGTGTCTGACCGCTGGCGTGGGCACTGGTGGTTCATTGTGTGTCTGTGTACTGGTGGTTGATTGTGTGTCTCTGACCGCTGGCGTGGGAACTGGTGGTTGATTGTGTGTCTCTGACAGCTGACATGGGAACTGGTGGTTGATTGTGTGTCTCTGACCGCTGGCGTGGGAACTGGTGGTTGATTGTGTGTCTCTGACCGCTGGCGTGGGCACTGGTGGTTGATTGTGTGTCTCTGATCGCTGGCATGTGCACTGGTGTTTGATTGTGTGTCTCTGACCGCTGGCGTTTGCACTGGTGATTGATGGGTTGTCTCTGACCGCTGGCGTGGGCACTGGTGGTTGATTGTGTGTCTCCGACCACCGCTGGCGTGGGCACTGGTGGTTCATTGTGTGTGTGTCTGACCGCTAGCGTGGGCACTGGTGGTTCATTGTGTGTCTGTGTACTGGTGGTTGATTGTGTGTCTCTGACCGCTGGCGTGGGCACTGGTGATTGATTGTGTGTCTCTGACCGCTGGCGTGGGAACTGGTGATTGATTGTGTGTCTCTGACCGCTGGCGTGGGCACTGGTGATTGATTGTGTGTCTCTGACCGCTGGCGTGGGAACTGGTGGTTGATTGTGTGTCTCTGACCGCTGGCGTGGGCACTGGTGGTTGATTGTGTGTCTCTGACCGCTGGCGTGGGCACTGGTGGTTGATTGTGTGTCTCTGACCGCTGGCGTGGGCACTGGTGGTTGATTGTGTGTCTCTGATCGCTGGCATGGGCACTGGTGTTTGATTGTGTGTCTCTGACCGCTGGCATGGGCACTGGTGTTTGATTGTGTGTCTCTGACCGCTGGTGTTTGCACTGGTGATTGATTGTGTGTCTCTGATCGCTGGTGTGGGCACTGGTGGTTGATTGTGTGTCTCTGACCGCTGGCGTGGGCACTGGTGGTTGATTGTGTGTCTCTGACCGCTGGCGTGGGCACTGGTGGTTGATTGTGTGTCTCTGATCGCTGGCATGGGCACTGGTGTTTGATTGTGTGTCTCTGACCGCTGGCATGGGCACTGGTGTTTGATTGTGTGTCTCTGACCGCTGGCGTTTGCACTGGTGATTGATTGTGTGTCTCTGATCGCTGGTGTGGGCACAGGTGTTTGATTGTGTGTCTCTGATTGCTGGCGTGGGCACTGGTGTTTGATTGTGTGTCTCTGACCGCTGGCGTTTGCACTGGTGATTGATGGGTTGTCTCTGACCGCTGGCGTGGGCACTGGTGGTTGATTGTGTGTCTCCGACCACTGCCGTGGGCACTGGTGGTTGATTGTGTGTCTCTGACCGCTGGCGTGGGCACTGGTGGTTGATTGTGTGTCTTCGACCACTGGCGTGGGCACTGGTGGTTGATTGTGTGTCTTTGACTGCTGGCGTGGGCACTGGTGGTTGATTGTGTGTCTCTGACCGCTGGCGTTTGCACTGGTGTTTGATGGGTTGTCTCTGACCGCTGGCGTGGGCACTGGTGGTTGATTGTGTGTCTCCGACCACTGGCGTGGGCACTGGTGGTTGATTGTGTGTCTTTGACTGCTGGCGTGGGCACTGGTGGTTGATTGTGTGTCTCTGACCGCTGGCGTGGGCACTGGTGGTTGATTGTGTGTCTTCGACCACTGGCGTGGGCACTGGTGGTTGATTGTGTGTCTTTGACTGCTGGCGGGCACTGGTGGTTGATTGTGTGTCTCTGACCGCTGGCGCTTGCACTGGTGTTTGATGGGTTGTCTCTGACCGCTGGCGGGCACTGGTGGTTGATTGTGTGTCTCGACACTGGCGTGGCACTGGTGGTTGATTGTGTGTCTTTGACTGCTGGCGTGGCACTGGTGGTTGATTGTGTCTCCGACCACGCTGGCGGGCACTGGTGGTTCATTGTGTGTGTGTCTGACCGCTGGCGTGGGCACTGGTGGTTCATTGTGTGTCTGTGTACTGGTGGTTGATTGTGTGTGTCTGACAGCTGGCGGGCACTGGTGGTTGATTGTGTGTCTCCGACCACGCTGGCGGGCACTGGTGGTTCATTGTGTGTGTGCTGACCGCTGGCGGCACTGGTGGTTCATTGTGTGTCTGTGTACTGGTGGTTGATTGTGTGTCTCTGACCGCTGGCGTGGGAACTGGTGGTTGATTGTGTGTCTCTGACAACTGACATGGGAACTGGTGGTTGATTGTGTGTCTCTGACCGCTGGCGTGGGAACTGGTGGTTGATTGTGTGTCTCTGACCGCTGGCGTGGGCACTGGTGGTTGAATGTGTGTGTCTGACTGCTGGCGTGGGCACTGGTGTTTGATTGTGTGTCTCTGATCGCTGGCATGGGCACTGGTGTTTGATTGTGTGTCTCTGACCGCTGGCGTTTGCACTGGTGATTGATGGGTTGTCTCTGACCGCTGGCGTGGGCACTGGTGGTTGATTGTGTGTCTCCGACCACCGCTGGCGTGGGCACTGGTGGTTCATTGTGTGTGTGTCTGACCGCTAGCGTGGGCACTGGTGGTTCATTGTGTGTCTGTGTACTGGTGGTTGATTGTGTGTCTCTGACCGCTGGCGTGGGCACTGGTGATTGATTGTGTGTCTCTGACCGCTGGCGTGGGAACTGGTGATTGATTGTGTGTCTCTGACCGCTGGCGTGGGCACTGGTGATTGATTGTGTGTCTCTGACCGCTGGCGTGGGAACTGGTGGTTGATTGTGTGTCTCTGACCGCTGGCGTGGGCACTGGTGGTTGATTGTGTGTCTCTGATCGCTGGCATGGGCACTGGTGTTTGATTGTGTGTCTCTGACCGCTGGCATGGGCACTGGTGTTTGATTGTGTGTCTCTGACCGCTGGCGTTTGCACTGGTGATTGATTGTGTGTCTCTGATCGCTGGTGTGGGCACTGGTGTTTGATTGTGTGTCTCTGATTGCTGGCGTGGGCACTGGTGGTTGATTGTGTGTCTCCGACCACTGGCGTGGGCACTGGTGGTTGATTGTGTGTCTCTGACCGCTGGCGTGGGCACTGGTGGTTGATTGTGTGTCTTCGACCACTGGCGTGGGCACTGGTGGTTGATTGTGTGTCTTTGACTGCTGGCGTGGGCACTGGTGGTTGATTGTTTGTCTCTGACCGCTGGCATTTGCACTGGTGATTGATGGGTTGTCTCTGACCGCTGGCGTGGGCACTGGTGGTTGATTGTGTGTCTCCGACCACTGGCGTGGGCACTGGTGGTTGATTGTGTGTCTTTGACTGCTGGCGTGGGCACTGGTGGTTCATTGTGTCTCCGACCACCGCTGGCGTGGGCACTGGTGGTTCATTGTGTGTGTGTCTGACCGCTAGCGTGGGCACTGGTGGTTCATTGTGTGTCTGTGTACTGGTGGTTGATTGTGTGTCTCTGACCGCTGGCGTGGGCACTGGTGGTTCATTGTGTGTGTGTCTGACCGCTGGCGTGGGCACTGGTGGTTCATTGTGTGTCTGTGTACTGGTGGTTGATTGTGTGTGTCTGACAGCTGGCGTGGGCACTGGTGGTTGATTGTGTGTCTCCGACCACCGCTGGCGTGGGCACTGGTGGTTCATTGTGTGTGTGTCTGACCGCTGGCGTGGGCACTGGTGGTTCATTGTGTGTCTGTGTACTGGTGGTTGATTGTGTGTCTCTGACCGCTGGCGTGGGAACTGGTTGTTGATTGTGTGTCTCTGACAACTGACATGGGAACTGGTGGTTGATTGTGTGTCTCTGACCGCTGGCGTGGGAACTGGTGGTTGATTGTGTGTCTCTGACCGCTGGCGTGGGCACTGGTGGTTGATTGTGTGTCTCTGACCGCTGGCGTGGGCACTGGTGGTTCATTGTGTGTGTCTGACCGCTGGCGTGGGCACTGGTGTTTGATTGTGTGTCTCTGAACGCTGGCGTGGGCACTGGTGTTTGATTGTGTGTCTCTGATCGCTGGCGTGGGCACTGGTGTTTGATTGTGTGTCTCTGACCGCTGCCGTTTGCACTGGTGATTGATGGGTTGTCTCTGACCGCTGGCGTGGGCACTGGTGGTTGATTGTGTGTCTCCAACCACCGCTGGCGTGGGCACTGGTGGTTCATTGTGTGTGTGTCTGACCGCTAGCGTGGGCACTGGTGGTTCATTGTGTGTCTGTGTACTGGTGGTTGATTGTGTGTCTCTGACCGCTGGTGTGGGCACTGGTGATTGATTGTGTGTCTCTGACCGCTGGCGTGGGCACTGGTGATTGATTGTGTGTCTCTGACCGCTGGCGTGGGCACTGGTGGTTGATTGTGTGTCTCTGACCGCTGGCGTGGGCACTGGTGTTTGATTGTGTGTCTCTGACCGCTGGCATGGGCACTGGTGTTTGATTGTGTGTCTCTGACCGCTGGCGTTTGCACTGGTAATTGATTGTGTGTCTCTGATCGCTGGTGTGGGCACTGGTGTTTGATTGTGTGTCTCTGATTGCTGGCGTGGGCACTGGTGTTTGATTGTGTGTCTCTGACCGCTGGCGTTTGCACTGGTGAGTGATGGGTTGTCTCTGACCGCTGGCGTGGGCACTGGTGGTTGATTGTGTGTCTCCGACCACTGGCGTGGGCACTGGTGGTTGATTGTGTGTCTCTGACCGCTGGCGTGGGAACTGGTTGTTGATTGTGTGTCTCTGACAACTGACATGGGAACTGGTGGTTGATTGTGTGTCTCTGACCGCTGGCGTGGGAACTGGTGGTTGATTGTGTGTCTCTGACCGCTGGCGTGGGCACTGGTGGTTGATTGTGTGTCTCTGACCGCTGGCGTGGGCACTGGTGGTTCATTGTGTGTGTCTGACCGCTGGCGTGGGCACTGGTGGTTCATTGTGTGTGTCTGACCGCTGGCGTGGGCACTGGTGTTTGATTGTGTGTCTCTGAACGCTGGCGTGGGCACTGGTGTTTGATTGTGTGTCTCTGATCGCTGGCGTGGGCACTGGTGTTTGATTGTGTGTCTCTGACCGCTGCCGTTTGCACTGGTGATTGATGGGTTGTCTCTGACCGCTGGCGTGGGCACTGGTGGTTGATTGTGTGTCTCCAACCACCGCTGGCGTGGGCACTGGTGGTTCATTGTGTGTGTGTCTGACCGCTAGCGTGGGCACTGGTGGTTCATTGTGTGTCTGTGTACTGGTGGTTGATTGTGTGTCTCTGACTGCTGGTGTGGGCACTGGTGATTGATTGTGTGTCTCTGACCGCTGGCGTGGGCACTGGTGATTGATTGTGTGTCTCTGACCGCTGGCGTGGGCACTGGTGGTTGATTGTGTGTCTCTGACCGCTGGCGTGGGCACTGGTGTTTGATTGTGTGTCTCTGACCGCTGGCATGGGCACTGGTGTTTGATTGTGTGTCTCTGACCGCTGGCGTTTGCACTGGTAATTGATTGTGTGTCTCTGATCGCTGGTGTGGGCACTGGTGTTTGATTGTGTGTCTCTGATTGCTGGCGTGGGCACTGGTGTTTGATTGTGTGTCTCTGACCGCTGGCGTTTGCACTGGTGAGTGATGGGTTGTCTCTGACCGCTGGCGTGGGCACTGGTGGTTGATTGTGTGTCTCCGACCACTGGCGTGGGCACTGGTGGTTGATTGTGTGTCTCTGACCGCTGGCGTGGGCACTGGTGGTTCATTGTGTGTCTGTGTGCTGGTGGTTGATTGTGTGTGTCTGACAGCTGGGGTGGGCACTGGTGGTTGATTGTGTGTCTCCAACCACCGCTGGCGTGGGCACTGGTGGTTCATTGTGTGTGTGTCTGACCGCTGGCGTGGGCACTGGTGGTTAATTGTGTGTCTGTGTACTGGTGGTTGATTGTGTGTCTCTGACCGCTGGCGTGGGAACTGGTGGTTGATTGTGTGTCTCTGACCACTGACATGGGAACTGGTGGTTGATTGTGTGTCTCTGACCACTGACATGGGAACTGGTGGTTGATTGTGTGTCTCTGACCACTGATGTGGGAACTGGTGGTTGATTGTGTGTGTCTGACCGCTGGCGTGGGCACTGGTGGTTCATTGTGTGTCTCTGACCACTGGCGTGGGCGCTGGTGGTTGATTGTTTGTCTCTGACTGCTGGTGTGGGCACTGGTTGTTGGTGGTGTGTCTCTGACCACTGGCGTGGGCACTGGTTGTTGGTGGTGTGTCTCTGACATGGGCACTGGTGCACTGGTGTTCAGGGTTGGGGAGTAACAGGAAAATGTGTAATTTGATGTAATAACACAATGACTCATCGACATTATAGATATAGCTTGGTTTCTGTAATATATGTTATTGTATTGGGGATTAAGGGTTTGTTCACACTTGTAGTTAGGTTCTCTTGGTCTGGAAGAAAAAAGAAAATGATAAATTATTCCTGGTTTGCTTCACACTGGCATTTTTAACACCGAACCTAAAGATACAAAACAAAAAGCATAAGGATAGGGTCACAACCTGATTGGACAGCTTTATTGATGAATATTTTGTGACGGAACTTGCCAAACATCCAAAACAATGCTGGCTGCTGGGTGAAATGTGCTCATGAATATTTTGAACACTTATATATATATAATTATACTGGAAATATGCTCATCGGACCAAATGTTAATAAGGAACTGTACCTCCTCATTGTTCCATGTTTGACCTCTGCTCATTTGTTTTGCATACACCGCTCTAACCTCTCTTTCTGTTATCAAATCACGTGATTTTTAGGGTCACATCTTGTGACATCACAACCTGTTATTGGTCCGTTTAGACATCTTTGGTTCATGATGCATTCTTATATCAGTCAAACCACATCAGAGATTGTTTGGATGAGGACCGAGACCCCCTGTCTGCTTGTTTGGTGCGCACCAAGGTTTGGATGGCAGTGTTCACACTTGTTCAAATGAACCGTACTAACAGCAATCGCACCATAGTTCGTTTTAATCGAACGAAACCTGCCAAGTGTGAACACACCCTAAGTTTTGAATCCAGAAAATGACAGTATGTATTTATAGTAGAAAGACCGGTTATATTTCAAAATATCAAGGAAAATGATATTACTCATGACATGACCCCTTTATACCTTCCAATAAACTTGCTTCATAGACTTTTATTGTAAGTACATTTCTGTAAACATGGTTTGTTGTTACAAATGGAGGGACCAATCCAAATCATTTTCTGTAGTAATCAACAGCATATCACAAATGCTGAAAATACAGCTCGACTTCTCCCAATCCAGAAACTTGGAACATTCCTTTAAAATCTGATTCCATGGGTTAAGCATATTTAATAATGTCCTTACACTTTTCATATTTTTAAATGCTTCCATATATCTAAGTCATAACTCTTTGACTCTTCATGAACAGACATGCATTCATAATGCCTTAATCTCACAATTTCGACAATTGTGAGATATAGAGTCAGAATTACCTTTAATATTTTTTAGATCTGGTTTCTATAGGTTGTGTTACCATTTTCTCGTCAAGCATTTATTATGACTTCTGCTGGAACCATTAGGGGACATTTAACTGGCTTCTTTTGAAGATATATCTAACTTTGCTGAAATATCTGTGGTTTCTTCAGTACAGGATGCTGTTTGGTCCAGTGTTGACTGCCCTTTTCCTATGTGGATTGTTTGCACACACCAGCTGCGACTCCTGCAGGTACATGACTTTACCATTTAAAGGTGTGAGGGTGGACTGTAGCTCGCAGGGCTTGAGATCCATCCCTCAACTTCCTACAAACATCACAGAACTGCTGCTGCAACACAACCAGCTGATCAGCATCACTCCAGGACACTTCGACAAGCTCCACAACCTGCGGCTGCTCGACTTATCTGGCAATCCTTTCAACTGTGACTGCAGTATCCAGTACTTAACATACTGGCTGAAGAGAAATAAAGCGATTTCCGTGATGCCTGTGTGTGCTAGTCCTGCAGAACTCGCTCGTAGGTCCATTGATGGGCTCAATGATGCCGATTTCTTCACCTGTGTGTCTGATAACTGCTCTGGAAGGATGTATAATGCAGTGTTATGTTTCATGCTTTGCTTCCTCATTGGTTTGCTGCTGTGGTGCCTGAAACTAGCCAGAAACTCGATGTTCACTCTGGGAATTGATGAGAGACACTCTGGATTTGAAGCTGAATCTCTTCGGTCTCTCAAACCCAAACACAGAGCGAAGGCCAGACGCAGTATTGTGTCATTGATGACAGGAAGTGAGGACATAGACAAACCATTACTTAACATGGACATTCTGCCTCAGATACTGGACGTCCTGCACAAGCAACACAACATCAAGATTAAAGTACCATGAAGGACTAAACCACATTCTGGGCTTGCTTTCTTCACCTGTGTGTAAATCATATACTTTATCAAAATGTGGCCATATTCCAATTATGTAAATGCATTTACCTGATTGCCATAACCAGATTAAGCCAATATTCTGGTTTCTAGAAATCTGAATAAGATTCTGAATAAGCTCACGCGTGCCTTTATAAATCAGAGTTGTTGGTGTCGACATCTTATTCAGAATTTTTACTATGAAAATGCATTATATATATATATATATATATATATATATATATATATAGACGACATCTTATTCAGAATTTCTACTATGAAAATGCATTTATATATATATATATATATATATATATATGCACGTCCAAACAAATGGGTCATTCTGTGTGATATTAGATACAGACAGTTGTGAAAAGTCTAACTGTTTAAGAATTTCCGAGGAGAGTCAATATTTTTCCAAACATGAAAAGAAACATCATGGCCTACTAATGCAAGAGGCTCAAGAACTACATTTTGAAATTCATCATGTTATTGTTAAGGACATTAATGACAATTAATATGTGGATTATATCAGTGATCCCCAACCAAGGGTACGCATCAAATGGGTGTAAGCGAAAGGAATCGGATTTTGTCTAACCAGTAAATCAAAATGTATGACTTGAAATAAAAATATTATTGATTACATTTAGTTATTCATTGGGCAGACACTTTTATCAAAAGCGACTTACAAAACAATTCATCTCGATATTGATTCTTAAAATCCCAAGAACGATCTTTTAATATGTGGAGTTCAGCAGTAAGATGCTTTCACTGCGTGTTGACAATATGGAAGTCCTTCTTTACCATCAATCTCCACGTTCACATTCTTTCTTGTTTTTAGCGATTCACATTATTCGTGCATATCGCCACCTACTGGGCAGGGAGAAATTAAATAGAAAAAGTTTAGCATGGAAAATAGCATCATAGATGAGCAATGCTTTTATTTTCTGGATGTTGCTTATAGTATGTAACTAGAGATGGCAGATTTTGCAAAGTTGTATTAATTAGTCAAACTGATGTAGGGCAAAACCAAGAGTTTCAACACATCTGCAGAGTGAACATCCACCAAGTTTTACATTTCATGGGTGAGGGGCCGTGGATTGATGCCAACTATTTGTCTTCTAGTTCTCACACATTTGCCGTTACCAAGGTTTGGCTAAGTGTTAGCAAATGCTAAAGGAATGGCAAAAGAGGCATCTTGACCTCCAACATCTGTTAATGTGACCCTGTACTATTTATAGACAGTTGAAATGAACACACCATGTGCAGTGCATCCTTAACCATGTTAGGCCTACAGCTCAGATCATGGGCAACACTCAACTGTACTCTTATATTTGTACTTGCTCCTGTAATGCATATCAACGCAATATTATTTCAGCATGTATTCACTAAATGGATTAGTGGATTCTGGTCCAGTTGCTCACATTAACAACATTTAAGACCCAAATTGATTATGAAATTTCATTAAAAAAAAGACTAGCTCAATGGGACTCACACAATTCCTTATATCCCAATCATTTCTTTACATTTACCTTTGCAGAAGATGTGACTTGTCTTAAATATTCGCAACTTATATTTCACCATGAAAGGTCTGTTTTGGCCAATGAATTCACATGACTTCTTCAATGGTGATTACTGGACACAGATTTTCAGAAATCATTTTATAGAGGTTGCACATAGAAAGAGCATTGTTTAGCAGAGGAAATGTTTATGTTGCACATATAAAAATGTATTCATTACAGATGAATTTCCAATTTTATTTTCCTTGACCACTGAAACCCTGTAAATGTCATAAATGACAGAGTGCATACAGGAATAAATGACTCTGAATGAAGGCAATCTCCCCATCCTCCTCAAGCTTTATTGATAGTTTAAAATTACATTTCTATGTTCTAGGACTTCAGTTGCAACTTCCTTCCGACTTAAAAACTGAGTACAAGCAAATGATATTCTTACAGTAGTCAGAGATATTGTACAAAAATAATATTTGATTTCTGTGAAAACATTCTTTTTGCAAATTGTCACTAAATCCACAATTCTTTCTATTGGTCTGGATATTTTTAAGCTTTCAGCATTATCAAACAATGTTCGCAAACATGACTTTTTAGAAAGTCAATAAAGAAAATTCAGAAAACCAAGTTAGGATTTTTCAATTAATCTAGAAGATACTGATAACATTTCATTAGTTTCCACACTCTGTGCTGAGAACTGCTTGTGGGGACCAGAATGAGGTGGAAATGGTTTTGTCCGTCATACCCTCTTAAAGCCAGCTTACACTTCTCTATAGAACCACAAAAAATAAATCAAAGAAACATCAGAATTAAGCCTTCCCTCTCACATTTCATCTGAGGTTCACACGTGTGAGCTCAGAGGTCTGATGTGGCATGTGACCTCCCAGTAACTGATCTTTCACCAGTGGCTCATAAATGGGGTCCTTTAACAAAGCGTCATACTTTACACCTCCACCTAAAGAAACATTTTGTTTTGAATGCATTATGATTTTGACCCCTTATCTTCATTAAAAAGTAAAAACGAAACTGAAAGCTGCTCACTGGCCCGGGAGCAGCCTCTGTGTGCCAGCGTTTGGCAAATGAAGAGGATTCAGAGAAACAAAACAACCATCAATCAGGAAAGGAGGGGCGACAGGGAAACGGGTTACGCGGAAGCTTCGATGGTGCATTCTCTCGCCAGGTGACCGGTCTTGCCGCAGTTGTAGCAGTTTACCTCAGTTGCCTTGCTGCACTGCACCGCCACGTGCCCGATCTCGCCACACCTGCATGTCAAAGTTTTTGCATTTCATTTTTCTGCTGCATTGAAACGCTCTATAACGCAAACTGCCCAGTACTTCACCGTATTAAAGGTGTATTATACACATATATGCATATCTATCTATATATATATATATGGGGGGGGGGAAGATATCTTCACTGAAGAAATTTCAAAGACTTTTTAAAACTTTGAATTCACAATTTTAAAATTCAGTTTACCAGTAGAAAGTCAGACAGGATTGGAAAAATATGAGTGTGAGTTAATGATTTGTGTTTTTGGGTGAACCGTTTCTTGAAACTTAAATGACATTGTTGACTTACCGGTAACATTTCACCTTGTCGCATAATTTCTGGATGTGTCCGAAGCCGCCGCAAGAGTAGCACTTCTGCTCATTGCCGTGGTCGCAGTCGCGCGCCACATGACCGGCTTTGCCACAGTTGTAGCAGCACTGCTCTCGTTCCTTTTTGGGCTCTTTGCAGTCTCTGGAAATATGGCCACTTCTGTGGCAGTTGTAGCATGCTGCGTTTCAACACAGAAACAAGAGATTTAGGAAGCAATTTTACAGTGCAATCTGATGTTTAACCACAATAAATTCAAATGTCTCACCATCCTCGGTCTGTTCACAATCCCTGGCGATGTGCCCTTGCTCTCCACACCGGTAGCAGAAGAGATCTACAGAGAGCGCATCTCAGTTAAAACACTGCTATAACACAGAGGCAGTCTGTTTGTAGAACAAAATCATTTGTACCCTTTCCTCGTCCCCGGCCCCTGCCGCGACCACGACCAGCATTTGGACAGTTCTTGATCCAGTGTCCAGAGCGGCCACATCCAAAGCACTCATTGGTACTCATGTCCATTATCTGTGCAGGGCCAAGTCACAAACTCTCTTCATAAATCCACTATGTGTGCTCACTGAAAGAATGCAGAGTCTCCTAACTCACAATGCTTTGCCAGTCAATGATGTGACGCAATTTTTTTCATCCAGATCTAATAAATTGTTCAAAAGTACATTAAAATGCAATTCACATGAACACGTTTTCAATTGCTATGTTTCAAGTCGTTTTTACATTTTTTTCTGGGGCTTAAAGTAAAAATGTGGTGTAACAGATTTGTCGACCCTTCTAGTCCTTCCACACAGGGTTAAAAAACTTCTATATACACTAAATAAATTATACATATATTCACGCACACATCATTAAATATCAATGTTTTGACATTGAATGTAAAAGCACATTTTTTATTCATGTCATTTGGTGTGACACTGAGAAAAATTCTTAATATTCTTTACTCAAACATATATGATATTCATTTTTTTTAACATTAAAAAATTTGTTTGAAAACTAAGTTGCGTACACTCACATGTATTCAAGATGCAAGTAATTTAATACCTTGTACTTGGTTACACCACATGACATTTTTCTAAGTCATTAAAATATATATATTGTTTTTGGTAGAAAATGCTATTAATGTTTTATTTATTTTTTTTACATTTGTGAAACTATCACAGACACAACCAATAAAGAATACGTTTTTACTAACTTGTTTTAAACTTGTTGTTAAAAAAATTTCTAATTTGTATCACTTCGTACAACCTTATTAGTCAACGACCCATTTATTAATTTACAATACTTCAAATGTCAATTCATAGGGTATCTTTCAGATGCAAAGGGCATTCACAACTTTATTAATATTTCACTATAGCAATTTCTTCATTTTATTATTTGACAACCTATTACTTTTCTAGTCCAGAAAACATGCAAACAACTTTGAAAATCGTTTAATTCAGTACAAATTATCTTATATTTGCAGTTTTTCTGTATTCATACACTATCCACTTGAAGACTTCAGAAAAACACACTTTTGATTATATTTCAGTAACCTGTTACATATTCAATTCAATGTCATCGAGATTGACTAAAGTGTGATTTACACATTAGTGCACTTATATAACACAAACATAATGTGTATTGACTTAAATGATCTAAACAATTATTACATGTCTTGTGGGGTCATAAATAGGACTGCTATAGATTGGGAAAAGGGCACATGGCACAAGTGTCTTAGCATGCTACTGCTAAAGCAGCACTGTATACTACAATTTAGAGTCGACACTGAAAAACAACTACATTTACACATGAATGCATTCACACTGAAGTGTTTTAAGAAAGGATGAAACATTTACACGACGTTTTAACAGTTCCAGTGATATTATAAATCACACAGATTAAGCCAATGGGAAGGCGGAACAGTAGTGTAATTGCTCTCTTTATTCATACACGAGTATGCATATAAACATAATAATAATAATACACAAGTGTATGGACGCAGGTATATAGATTATTCGACATATGGAAGGTGCATACTCTAAGTCACGTGAAGCTGAGCACTGGGCCTCGTCACACCACAACCACATACAAACATTCAAACAATCAATTTAGAATACGTATGTGATCATTTTGTAGATAAGATCATGTGTATATTAATAATTAAATGTAGATTTGCACATGTACACGTGCAGTGCTGCGAGTTTCCCGCGCATGCACGCGCTACAGCAGGCCTCAGCTAACTCAACAAACACTCACAGCACACGCACGACCACTGCACTTAAAACAAACAAACACAACACTAAACATTTCACACATCGTGCAGTTAATATGAATAAAAACCGCTCACATCGTTAGTTTCTGGAGAATAAATGTGTACTCACCTATAGAGGAACACTAGCCTGTTAGCTGTGACTCACTGCTGTTTACTCCGCCCTGCAGTTCTGCGCATGACTCCTCTGAGGGACAGCTACCGTAACTAATAACAGATAACGATGTACAGCGAGTCAGCCAATAAAAGGTGAATACATAGAGACACCACCCCCCTATTTTGCCCAATCACGTATAGAGAAGAGACACAGTCCCGCCCATGCTTGGAATGGAATACTAGCGTACTGTTTACTACATACTGCGCAGTGTACACCATATATATATATATATATATATATATATATATATATATATATATATATATATATATATATATATATATATATATATATGTCTGTAGTGTACACCGCCTACAAATTTTTTCCAAGCTAAGTTAAAAGTGCACTCAGTAACTTTTGTCTTTGTGTCATCTTGGACTTACACTGATACCTAACGGCTTGAATGCAGCATCATTTAAAATCAATAGTTTTCAGTTTCAGATGACATTGTAGAAATGTAGAATTCATAGTCAGTCATAGTTACTTTAATCAATGAGTGAAAGTGTCAAATAACAGGACGGTTACTGAGATTATTGAGTAGTATTCAGCTGGTCATGTGATTCTAACATGTGCTGACCCTCTCCATGTAGAATAAAACAGCTTTTATAAGGTTACTGATATGACTTCATTTTAATGTGAGTGCTCATGATTTCCTACATATACTGCAAAATTACAATTCATGTCTTTAGGAGTTCAAATTACTGAATGCACCTTTAAGTTCATCATTCTAGACAGACAGACAGACAGACAGACAGACAGACAGACAGACAGACAGACAGATAGATAGATAGATAGATAGATAGATAGATAGATAGATAGATAGATAGATAGATAGATAGATAGATAGATAGATAGATGACGGATGGATGGACAGACAGAGAGCTAGGTCAGGGCTTTGTGATGGCCACTCCAATACCTTGACTTTGTGGTTCTTAAGCAATTTTTGCCACAACTTTGGAGGTAAGCTTGGGGTCATTGCTTGGGGACCCATTAGCGACTGCACTTTAAACTCCTGGCTGATGTATTTATTTATTTATTTATAAACATTTATTAGAGGATCAGCCTCATGAGATGAAACATCTCGTTTTCATGGGGGTCCTCAGTAACATATCCAAGCAATATAGAAAAGTAAAACAACAGAGTAGATACAGTATACAAGATACAAGAAAAACCTAAACACACTCACGACACACACACACACACACACACACACATACACACACACGCACACACACACACAAGCTCTCACTATCCCTCCCCTTCACAGAAAGTAAAGTAAATCACAATGGTTCCCAAACTGTGGTATGTATACCACTAAACAATAACACCTTATTTAATCTTAGACTCAGCATGATGGTGCTCTGAAAGTCAAGCATTTTAAGAGTGGTAATAAGTGTGACACAATAATCCCAAAAATAACTGACAAAGTTGACATCACTAGATATGTATTTCTACAAATAAACACATTCATACACCCATAGCTAACATGACACATAATAATGCTAAATCTGAAATATTAGAAACATAGACAAGTATTCTCAAGATGTGTTAACAAAGTAGTTCGAACAGAGGAAAAGATGTAAGCTGAGCGGATAAATGCAGGAAGGCTGTTCCAGTCACGAGGGGCTTTAACACAGAAGGCATATTTCCCAATTTCTCTCTTAGCTCTAGGAACAGTAAAGAAGATCTGTTCATTGTGACGTAAGATTATATTGTGAGCTATAAGGCACTAAATATTGCGATAAATAATATGGATATTGAAAGTGAATGCATTTAAATATAAGCTGAAACCAATGAAATTGTCTTCTGGCTGAGGGTGCAAGCCAGGACAGCTGGTCATACATCACACAATGATGTGTCCTATAGGGGCAGCGAAGGACGAATCGACACAGGCTGTTGTATACCATATCGAGAGAGTGTAGACAAGTGACAGTAGTGTTAGCATATATAATATCTGCATAGTCTAGTATAGGTAGCAGCAACTGGGAGACTATTCTTCTCCTAACCTGAAAATTAAAGCAGTCTATCGATTGATATAATGTTTTAAGACGAAAACTAAGTTTGTTGTTAAGCGTGTGTATATGAGCTTTGAATGAAAGATCATTTTCTAGCCAAACACAGAGATATTTAAATTTTTCAGTTAACTCTAAAGGAGAAGAATCCAGAAAATGCAGATTAAGATTATTTCTCTCTTTCTTCTGGAAAAGCATACAGTAAGATTTTGACTTATTCAACAGAAGTTTATTGAATGACAGCCAGTGCTGGACAGAATCAAAGTCACACTGTAAGGAATAATTTATGTCAGAAATATTCAAATTGGAGCAATATATAATTGTATCATCTGCATAAAGATGAATGTCACATCCTGAACAGCAGAGGGGCAAGTCATTAATAAAAATGGAAAATAACAAAGGCCCAAGTGAAGAACCCTGGGGTATGCCTTTATCTACACCTGTAAAATTCGAATGACTACCCCTGAAGGACACACACTGACGGCGGTGATGGAGATTTTGAGTGTCTCCTCCTTTATGCAATGGAATGACTTTGGTACACTTCCATGCCAGAGGCACTTCATGGGTTAGAAGTGACAGATTAAAGAGCTCAGCCAACGGAGAGGATATGGCATGTCTTGAGATGTTGATTCAATATATCCACATAACTTTCCTTCCTCATGATGCCATCTATTTTGTGAAGTGCACCAGTCCCTCCTGCAGCAAAGCACCCCCACAACATGAGGCTATCACCCCCATTGCATGCTTCACAGTTGGGAAGGTGTTCTTTGGTTTGCAAGCCTCAACTTTTTTCCTCCAAACATAACGATGGACATTATGGCCAAACTGTTAAAATATGTATTCATGTCCTCTTTGTCCCCATGTGCACTTGCAAACTGTAGTCTGGCTTTCATTATGGTGGTTTTGGAGCAGTGGCTTATTCCTTGATGAGCAGCCTTTCAGGTTATGTCAGTATTTTACTCATTTTACTGTGGATATAGATACTTGTCTAGCTGTTTTCTCCAGCATCTTCACATGGTCCTTTGCTGTTGTTCTGGGATTGATTTGCACTTTTCGCACAAAACTATGTTCATCTCTAGGAGACAGAATGCGTCTCCTTCCTGAGCAGAATGATGGCTGCGTGGTCCCATGGTGTTTATACTTGAGTACTACTTGTTTGTACAGATGAACATGGTATCTTCAGGCATTTGGATATTGCTCCTGAGGATAAAACAGATTTGCGGAGGTTCACAATTTTTTCTGAGGTCTTGACTGATTTATTTTTTATTTTCCCATGATGTCACACAAAGAGGCACTGAGTTTGAAATACATCCACAGGTACACCTCCAATTCTGTACACCTCCTATCAGAAGCTAATTGTCTAATTGTCTAAAGGCTTAACATAATTTTCTGGAATTTTCAAGCTGTTTAAAGGCACAGTTAACTGACCCACTGGAATTGTGATATAGTCAATTAAACGAGAAACAATCTGTCTATAAACAATTGTTTGAAAAATTACTTGTGTCATGCACAAAGTAGATGTCCTAAACGACTTGCCAAAACTATAGTTTGCTAATGTGAAATCTGTGGATTGGTTCAATAATGAGTTTTAATGACGTCAACCTAAGTGTATGTAAACTTCTGACTTCAATTGTAGATTGGCTTGGATTTGTCACATTTGCTTTCCTACTTTATTTAGGAAAGAATTGACCAAATAAAACAATTCTATTTCAAATCAAATCCACAGAAATGAGTTCAAAACACGAAACCACATCGCGTGTGTGTAACACACGTCTGATGTTGGTGACGTCATCGCAGTGTCTTCAGGTTATGGCGGTGCTCAACTGCTCAAACTTTCTCTGGTGAGCTTTTATCGCTTTATTAAATGCAATATGGGTAGTATGTTTGTAAATATCGTGTCACAGCTGCCTGATTTGCGTCTCATGATTATGAAAATATAACTGGCATGTGAGATGTTTGTAGAGTTTGGTGTGATTGGTTTAATAGTTTAATGTGGAAAAGTAAAAGGGCCGCAGCAGCAGTTCCTTTAACTGTTTTGCAAACTTCTAAACAAGATGATGAGGGTTCATTTCGCGCACTGTTTCAGTCATTTCTAATTGAACTGTGTTGTTTGCTGTTGTCAGATAATGTATGTGGACGGCAAAGAGTTTGATAATTACAGACATTTTTGATGCGGTGAAGTGTTTGTCTTAATCCCGCCTGAAAGTGTGATGCTGTTCCTGTTATGTTTACTGAACAGAGGCGTTGTGCTCAATTCTAATGTAGAAATGTTTCTGTTTCTCTGTGTTCACGGCTTTCCACTGTCAATGCAGTCATGTTTCTTTTTATTCAAAAGTCTAGAATCAGATCCATTATCCCAGTGTGTTTCTGTTCTGTCTGATATGTTATGTGTATTTCATCAACTTCTTACGGTGTCACAAGATTTCCATGAAGCTTGTGTTGAAATACAGTTTCGTAAATGCAAGTAGCCTTTATTATACAAATGATCGTAATTGTCATTGGCATTTTCTGGTTCCACACAAATATCATATCAAACCCCGTTTAGTGTTCTTAACATAGTGTTTACACTTGAGATAGTTTGTTACCTCATGTCATGGCTAAACTTACTAGTTCTACTTCTATTACTCATGAGTCATGACCCAAATACTGGAGCTGCCTTAGCAACTGTTAAATGGACAGCTCACCCAAAAATGAAAATCTTGTCATCATTCTTTCACCCTCATGTTGTTCCAAACCTGTATGATTTTCCATGCCATACAGTGGATGTAAATTCGAATTTTAATTTTGTGGTGAACTATCCTTTAAAGTAACAATGCAACGTTTTGTCATTACTTTGATTTGGAGGGAGTATTGTAGCCTTTTACAAAAGGTTTGAAACTGCTGTTTTCAAAGTTTAGTAATTTGTTCATTTGGTAACAATCCCTGTATGGATGAACCATTCCACAATAAGGTTCTTGAATAATTTAACTAATTACATTTGACTAATAACATCCTTCAACTGAGCAGTTCACAGAGTGACATGTGTTTGTTTCCTCAGATGTGTGAGCACTGGAGCAGTGTGTAATGGAGCCATTTCATGGGATGTGGAGAAATATCAGCAATGGTCTTGGAATAAAGGACTCGGTGTTTGAGAGCTCATGTGTTTCTCCCACAATGATCCAGGGATTGCAGTGTCAGCGGCGCTGCTCACAAACCAGCCACACCATACGAGTCTATCTGCCCAACCAGCAGAGGACGGTGGTGAGCGTCAAATGTTTACAGTCATGACGGAGTAACAGAGCTATGCATTTAAAGGCGTAGTCCACAAATATGTGCCTGCTCGATCACTGGATTGACTTGAAAATTGAGTCAGGGACAGGGTAGCATGCTTACATTTTTAGGTGTTAGTACTGGTGTTAAAAAAAAAAGAAAAAAGGAAGTTGTGTAGTGGCCAGCCAGTCAGATTAAACCTAGAGATTTTAGCAGGCTCTTGACATTTTTGTTTGCAATATTCATTTGCTAGTTTTCCAAATGCAAGTACTAAGCAATGAAATTGATATCAGACTTGCTAATGGGTTTAAATGTACAGGTATGTTAACGTATAATCATTTTAAATAGCAGATGTTAGCAAAACTTTCAATTAATAAATGTTTAAATAAATGTGCATCTGAGTTCACATTATTTAATTATCTTGTTTTTAGAGACTGTGGAGAGACAGGAAGAGCACATCTATGTAGGAAACAAACGTTTCTCATTATTCAGAAATATTTGACCGCTGAATGCCAAGATTGACCAACCAGAATGAAGTATTCCATTGAGTTCTATAACAACTAGCTTTGTCAATCGATAACATATTTAATCTAATAAATTACATGATGTGATTACTCAAATATGTCATAATATGCTGTGAAAGGCCTTCAAATAAAGGTCGTTTAATATATAATAATTAAAATAATTTTAAATATTTTATGTAATATAGTAATTCAGATAATTCAAATACTTTAAATTTTTTGCGGGCAAAGCGTTGATTGTACAATGCAAAAAGTGGCTTCTTAAGTCAATATTGTTTGTATTACTATTGCAAGAAAAAGTATGTGAACCCTTTGGAATTTGGTCATAAAATGCGATCTCATCTTCAATAAAGTAACAAAAAGAGACAAACAAGAATGTGCTTAAGTTAACGGCACACAAAAAATTATAGTCTTTACCATTAAATATTCACCGTGCTGAATTTTTATGAGTCTAATGTACGGATAACATTATATAGGCATGGTGTCCATGGCAGGACACCATGAAGGAAGCCTCATCTTTCCAACAAAAACATTGCTGCGCACCTGAAGTTTGCCAAAGACCACCCTGACACTTCACAACGCTACTGGGAAAATGTTCTTTTGTATTGAAGAAACTAAGGCTAAATTTTTGGGAAGAACACAAATCGCTACGTATGGCGAAAAAAAAAGCACAGCATACCAACATGAAAACATCATCCCAACTGTGAAGTACAGTGGAGCATTATAATTTGGGGCTGCTTCGGGCCTGGAATGCTTGCCATCATCGAGGGAAAAATGAATTCCCAAGTTTATCAAGATATCCTACAGAATAATGTCAGGGTGGCTGTGTGCCAGCTGAACCTCAGTAGAAGTTGGGTGATGTAGAATGAAAATTACACAAAACATCGAAGTAAATCAACTGCAGAATGGCTTAAAAATAAGAAAATACACCTTTTGGAGTGTCCCAGTCCGAGCCCAGACCTTAAGCAAATAGAGATGATGTGGAATGGCCTCAAGAGAGCCGTTCACATCAGATAGGTTAAGAATATGGCCGAGCTGAAGCAGTTCTGTAAGGAACAATGGTCCCAAATTCCTTCGTAACATTGTGCAGGACTAAATCGCAGCTACCGGAAATGCTTGGTTGATGTTATTGTTGCCAAAGGAGGATCAACCAGTTATTAAGTCCAAGGGTTCACTTACTTTCTCCACAGCACTGTGAATGTTTAATGGGATGTGTTCAGTAAAGACATGAAAGATTATAATTGTTTGTGTGTTGTTATCTTAAGAACAATGTTGTTTGTCTATACTTGTGACGTTGATGAAGATATCACATTTTATGACCAATTAATTCAGAAAACCAGCTAATTCCAAAAGGTTCACATACTTTTTCTTGTCACAGTATTTTCATATTGTGCATATCATTATTGGCCTACGCTCAACAGCAATGCGTTTTCAATTAAGTTCCTCAATCTCTGACAAGACTCGTGCCATTTGCGCTAATTAAAATGTTTACTATGTATACACGTGTCGGATGGATACTTCTGGAGCGTTTTGCTTCGGTTGTGTTAGATTCCATCCGTGAAGGCTCCTTATTCATTTTGTGCTGCCTGCTCTTGTTGGTTTGACGAGCCGCATTGCTTATACAGCCAGAGGCTATTTAGCAGAGACAGGCCATTTCTATTAAAATGAATAGGAGAAATTGGTGCACCCAACAGTCAACGGATGTGGAAAGGAAATCCTGCCTTACAGATAAAAGAGCCAAACACCTTTTAGATACAGACATTGCCTGTCAATCAACTTGAGAATGCGCATGTGCATTAGCTATACAAGCCTGAAAAATTGTGTTTTTTGCATAATCTGAGGTAAAGAAGCACAATTTATGACACCTGTGTTGTCAGATTTTACTGCTGATTTGAAATATGTTCTTTGATCGCAATCTTGACCAACTATTTTGGAGATTTCGGTCTTCACCCATTCAAGTAGATGCACTTGTTGCACTGCTTGTTTACTTGAAAAATAGCTGACCTAGAGCGTTCCAAATATGGGCGCCAATAGAATGACTTGCTAGAAAGACTTTGGCTGAGTTCGGCTGACTCCTGCTAAATCTGTCTACAGCAGAAATGATAAGATTAGTATGGTAGTAATTCCAAACTCTGCCTTTGATACAGCTCACTTTTTTTCTTATTATCTATGGTACAGCCCCAAGTTGAGTCTGCGCTGACTGCCCCCTGCTGGCTGTACAATACAAAAAAAACGTAAATGCTTATTATGAAATTGACAGATGTCAGCGGGCATGATTAAAGGAATGGTTCATGCCCCCAAAAAATTCTCTCATTATTCACTTACCCTGATGCCATCCCAGATTTGCATGTCTGTCTTTCTTCAGTAGAACACAAATGAAGATTTTTAGAAGAAGAAAGCGCTCCGTCAGGTCCTTATAATGAAAGTACACGGGTACCAGCACTTTAATGGTCCAAAAGTCATATTTAGGCAGCATAAAAGTAATCCACACAACTCCAGTTGATCAATCTATATCTTCTGAAGTGAATGTATAGGTTTATGTAAGAAACAAGTTGATAATTAAAATGTTTTAACTTTAAATCTGTTCTTTGTTTCTTCAGAAATCACAATTAATCCCATTAAATCGACAGCCCTGATAATGACCGTATATTGTGTAATTAACCGTTATCATAGGCTACCTATTTCTTACACTAGCTGTGCTAGTTTCATGTCTCTCGTATCACTCCACACTCTCTGTCCTCGCATAATAATATACAAATAAAATGACACTTTCATGCGTAAGTAGCCATGTAATGTCTCGCTGCATTTTTGGGTTGTGGAAATATGAGAATTTCTGTTGAAATTAACTAATTTTCCCCCATTTGACTTCATTGCTAAAAAACGAAATTACTTAGTTCATTTCATATCTGTAATTGTAATGTATGCAGAAGAAAACATGCATGCATTCTCATGTGTTTTTCTTCATTGAAATGAGGTCCGTGTTTCTGTTGAAGGTGAATGTGCGTCCAGGCCTGTCTCTACACAGCTGTCTGATCAAAGCTCTGAAGGTTCGAGGGCTGCGACCCGAGTGTTGTGCTGTCTTCAGTCTCTATCCAGGACAGAGGAGGTCAGATTACTTGAAGAAAGCCATCAGCACAAATAAAACACTTCATTGGTCCTGTTTACACCTGGTTTTAAGATCTGTCTCTGATGAAGGGGTGTCAGGCAAACACATTGCTGTTTACACCTGGTATTAACAAGTGTCTCAAATCTGTCACCTGTAAAAGTGTCATCGCAGTATTAATCTCATCAACAAAATTACTGATGAAAAAGATGCATCATGACTATAATCAAATAAATCAAAAATACTGTTGTTGATGAAAATATGGTGAGAATAAATACTGCTACATATACAATAACAATGTTCTGACATGTAAAATCTAGAAAGAATGGATCTGAATAATCCAGTGATTTCTCAGCTTAAACTGCGTGAGCTGAACACCTGTACAAGGAACTTTACTGATGGATTACTACAAAACCGTGCAATACACTGTATTTGCTATATCATTCATTTAATCACTTTTTTTTTTATAACTGAAACGATTGTGATATAGACAGTCTCTTTATTCTTTCACAGACACTCTCAAACTGTAGAGATGAAAAAAATATGTTGATCAAATCAATTGCATCCATTTTGAACTGGAAAGCATCATAGTTCTTGCATAGTTACTACAGCTATTGTAAATAATAAATAAAAAAGATAAACAAACCTGGTGGGAACAGATATACAAATTCTGCAAGCATTTTACACAGTTTGAAAGTGATACAATATGAATTTTAAATTCTAGTAGCCCAACATGGTTGCCATGGTAAAAGGTTCATACATTTGTGAATGATTGTTTCCACAGAGCAGATAAGATCAGTACGTTAGTTTCAAGCTAACCATTGTTCGTCATACTGAACTGGTGTTTCTCTATTTATTAAGGACTGGACTATGAAAAAACTGCATGACTCGCAACAGTCAGAGCGATTGTTTGTAAGCACTGTACTCACTTATGCCAGTTTGATAGACAATGCTTGCATACTTATGAACTCAACTAAATGTGACAAATCAGCTACATTCACAACATAAACCTAATATTCAAACTTGCATCTGAACAAACAATGAACAGGTGAACTTGAACTAAGTTATGTGCTTGTCCGAATGCGTAACTTGCATTTGTTTTAAAAACGCACAACACCTTACGGTCTAAACGTGAGGAATTCACAACAGAGTAATACTGTATTCATTTATATGTTACTTCAGGAGCTCAGCTTTTCAGGACGTTTATTCTTACATATTCATCTTTTATATGTTTCATACATTTTTAAATATATTACTTTACATTTTTGAAAATCTTTAAGTTTGGCTGTTGTCATTTTGCATCATTATCGTCAAGTAAAATGTTTTTTTTTTGTCAATTAAAATGTTATGCCATTTTAGTCAGATTAAAACTAACAAATTTATGATGACATAAAAAAAGATTTTTTTTTTTAACAAAAGACAAAAATGATGAACTAAAAACTGTGTGATAATTAACACTGCACAGTGGTTTAATGACAGGTGGTATACAGAGTACAATGTGCTTACAGTACAAGAACTATGGGGTCAAGTGTTTTCAATGTACTCCGTTTACACCTATAGCAGAAACCCAAACTCATCTTAATAATACGTATAAACGACCATATTCATATTGCACTTACATTCATACTCTGTCATTAAAGGTGCATTCAGTAATTTGAACTCCTAAAGACATGAATTGTAATTTTGCAGTATATGTAGGAAATCATGAGCACTCACATTAAAATGAAGTCATATCAGTAACCTTATAAAAGCTGTTTTATTCTACATGGAGAGGGTCAGCACATGTTAGAATCACATGACCAGCTGAATACTACTCAATAATCTCAGTAACCGTCCTGTTATTTGACACTTTCACTCATTGATTAAAGTAACTATGACTGACTATGAATTCTACATTTCTACAATGTCATCTGAAACTGAAAACTATTGATTTTAAATGATGCTGCATTCAAGCCGTTAGATGTCAGTGTAAGTCCAAGATGACACAAAGACAAAAGTTACTGTGTGAACCTTTAATATTGTGTATAACATTGTTATTCACCATAATCACTCTTATTTGGCTGTCAGAACTAGCCTTATAGTGTTTTTGTGGGATTTTATAAGGTAATTGTTTTAAATATTTGCAGCAAGAAGTCTCGTATGGACTGGAACACAGATTCTACATCACTCACTGGGGAGGAACTGATAGTGGAGGTTTTAGACCACGTTCCCCTAACTACTCATAATTTTGTGAGTGCTACACACAACCTTTTATCCTCTAACAATTACTGTCATGGTTAAAAGTCAAAAAATTAAATCTAAAATGTTTTATTTCTTTTTTCAGGTCAGGAAAACATTTCTCACATTGGCTTTCTGCGATATATGCCAGAAGTTCCTGTTAAATGCTTTCCGCTGCCAAAGGTGTGGCTACAAGTTCCATGAGCACTGCAGCACAAAAGTTCCCACAATGTGTGTCGACTGGAGCAACATCCGCCAGCGTCTGTAAGTGAATTCACATCAGGAGTTCTTGTGAAATAGATTCACAATTTGAAATAAAACAAGTGAGCAGGTGTATTCCAGCACGTCTGACATTTGTGTTCTATAGATTGTTTCCGATTCCTGGTGAAAGTGGAACTCCAGCCCTCCCTCCATTGCCGTCACGGAAAATGAGGGAATCGCTGAGCAGAATTCCCAGCAGGTAACAAGATTTCCTCCCCTTTACAGACTGTCGCTAGTCGTTGTACTATGAAGTCGCTAGTAGGCGTTCCTATTGCTGTCGCTCTAACGTTATTGGTGTACTTCACGTCTGGCCATATCTTTAGAAATTGTGATCAGAGATATGATATATTGCCAGTAAAACTAAGATATCATTCTAATTTGACTAGGAATAAGTTCTGTTGTCCCTAAAAAAGACAATTCTGCTGTGGAGAGTGTTTATATATAAACTAGAGCAACGCATCATATCATTAACTAGTTGAACGATATATCAATGTATGAATCAAGCTGACTCGGACTGCTGACAGTTTCTTTTTCACGCATCATTTTAGTATATCCAAGTATGTTTTACAGAAAAATCATATAGAACAGGGAAATCGCTCACAGAAACTTCTCCGTCTTGCCTGCACTTGACTCCATTATCTCAAAGGAGACCGGCAGTGACCGTCTTCATTCCATTTAGTTGTCACTGCCAAAAGTCGCTCCACATTTGCACTATAGATAAACTTTCCTTAACTTTGTCGTGCCGCTTGCCATGCCCTCGTGTAGTCGCAAGAGGTCACTGTTGCTCATGTCGCCAGCTCTCATTGAAAATGAATGAGATCAGGACGTATTGCCACTGGAAGTCGCTTTATTTGTGTACAGGGCTTTAGAAAGTTATACACATCCAGCATAGTCTCAGCCTTAAACACCCGCAGACAACCCACTGACCTTTCATGGACTGTCAGATGCATATTGCACCCACAAATGGCAAGAGATTACGAGTTCTGAGCGGCTGGCTTTATGCGTTTCGGGCAGTTAGGGTGCGATAGTTATCAATCCACCTGGAAACAAAGCTGTGTTTGTAAGGTTGGGTTCAGTGAGTGTTTCTGAGGAAAAACGAACTACTGGATTTGCCAAAGTTTGCCACGTTAGTCATTTCAAATCTTTGAAAGCTATTCAGAGTTTTGTTTTAAGGCACTTGGTAGTAGAGGTAGACTGATATATCGGTTTTACCACTTAATCTGTCCTGATAGTTCCTTTTTGGAACTATTGGTTATCGGCAAAAATCAATGCTGATTGTTGCTGATACTTTTTTTTATTCCTCTGATAATTAGGTTTTTAAATAGAAGCGAGGGCAGTCAAAGAAAAATACATTGTGTCTCCAACTATTATTGTGAATAATAATAATAATAATAACATGTAGTCTATAAAAAGCTTAATTTGGTAAATATTAAATATAGAGCATTGTGACGCAGTGAAGTCTTTGTCATTTTAAAATAAGAGTCTCCGGCTTGTTTAGTGCATGTTAAAAGTCCCACTTTATGCACCAAATCTGATTATTATCAAGATTTTGTTTGAAAAATAAACTACATCTGTTATTTGATTCATTTTGGACTCTGGTCTCTATTTCTAAAGAATTATAAATTAAATACAAATGAATTTTGTTTTTTTGAATATTTGAGTTAAAGTTTGATCTGTTACAGTGTGATACATTTTTCTGTCATTTTGCACATTATCGCATCTACAATGTTATTTTTGTGGAGTAAAATTGTATA
Organism: Xyrauchen texanus; assembly: GCF_025860055.1. Taxonomy (NCBI): domain Eukaryota; kingdom Metazoa; phylum Chordata; class Actinopteri; order Cypriniformes; family Catostomidae; genus Xyrauchen; species Xyrauchen texanus. The sequence continues at coordinate 42,268,627 of NC_068300.1, read as the reverse complement.
CAAATTAAGTCAGGGTCAAATTGACTAAAATGAAATATTGATTCAATTTAAAGGACATCATCAAAAGACAAAAACTGTCAAATATAAACAATGGATCAGTTACATGCCAAAGTTTAAGCCATTCATTCAAATCAGTATGAGCTATTGTAAACGTGATACTTTCATTAGCAAATACAACCAGTTGTACCAACAACCACTCTTGGATAAAGGTTTGAATCATGTAGTCTGTGTTTACATTTGTTATATGTTTTCATAAGCTCAGTGCACAGATATTAAACACCTCACATGTTCAAATACACCAGTGCATACCCCCCCAGCGGAGCGGCTCTGACCCAGAGACTGCGCTCCACCTCCACACCAAACATCGTCAGCAGCACCACAATGACTGTCGACAGCAGCCAGTTTGAGGTAACTACTTAAAGAACACACATGAGAATCCTTCTTCAGGCCTCCTCCTCCTCCTCAGTCACATCATTCATGAAGACTATCTGCTGGTCTCTCTGTACTTTCATTGTTTTGTTCTGTTTCAGATGGTTAGTCACTCTTTGGCCCATTTTATACCTGGTATTAAGATGCATCTCAGGCTTTAAGTGGAAATAACCATTCAGCATGATCATTTGAAAAGCACAGACATGCACAAGAAATGTACTGAACTACTTCAGTGTGTACAGCACAATACAAATATAATTCCTCTAAAATAACCACAAATTCAGCTTGAAACATTGCGTTTCTGACATTGTGATGCAGGTTCAATAAAGAAATTGGCTAAAACAATGCACTGATTTCTTTCTTTTCTTTGGGCATCATCATGCAGTAACTTAAGTCAGTTTATGATCAAATGTGGTCATGTGAGACACATCAGCATTTACTCTTATGTGTTTTCAACATTCTCCCGAAATGCAAAAACAAGTGCTCACACGTGTAAACACCGATGCGTTTCGCCTGACCACTGGTGATCAGATCACCAGAGATGAATCTTAATACCAGGTGTAAACAACATTCTTCTTTCTGTTTCTTCATGTTCTGTCCATTTCCCTCCTCTCTTCACTCTTTATTGTATCATGATGAGCAGCACTTAGAAACGTCTCCTAACTCCTGGTGTCAGCAGCACTTCTGTCTGAAGAGAAGAGTAGGTATTCTTTCTAGAAGCCTTGTGTCTTTCTGTGTGTGTGTGCTTGGCTTAAGGAAAATGAAAACATTGTTGAGAAGATGTGTTGTTTCTTATTTTCTGTTTTCTTTTACTCTAGGACGCCATACGTGGTCACGGCTCTGGTAAGAATAAATCACTGAAACAAGATTCATTTGAATCCCATGATAAATATTTTTGCAATTGTTCATTTACGGCATGAAATGGGATCATGTTATTTTTGTAACGGTCTTTCAGCGAGCAGTTCCCCGAATCAAAGCCCGACCGGCTGGAACCAGAACAATACATCCACGCCAGCCCAGAGAGTCAAAATAGTAAGCTCTTTGAATCTCTGTGCTGATTCTCTTTGGTTGGTGGTCAGATGGTGCCTGTACCTAAAAATAACAACACAACAAACTGCATTTTACAGTAGTGTTATAGTAGATTAACAGTGTTCTGAACAGTTTAGCTTTTTTGGTAACGTGCTACATTTACAGAGAGATGCTGGGTCGATTCCCTGTGTGGAATTGTGTCTTTTTTTGGTTGTGAAGTATTTAGTACACTAAATATTGCTGTTTGTCACCATGCTTTTGACCCAGTTTTATAAATTGTTGTGTTCCAGTTTTATTGGTTGTATTTAGTGTAAAGGTATCTGTTCAAGTGCTCTTTAATACACTAATTGCTACATAAATGCTGCTCTGACTGCAAAATCATCTGATGGATATCCTCTAATAATTAGGCTATTTATTTATAAAGATATTTTCCTCCTTACAATGTAGTTAGCTAGCTTGTTGTGTGTACTTATAAAGGCAACTTGTCTGTAGTTAAACTAGCTTAAATTACGAGTTAATAACCTTTAGCGTAGTATCCTTTTCAAGGTAGCTCAACGTAATGTACCATGATATTGTGTTCATTCTATTTGAGCATCTATACTACAGCTAATTTACACTATTCATTTTTAATAATGTTAAGAATCCCAATAGATCAGTCTATGTAATTATTCCAAGGTGTCACATATAGCTGTAAACATGTAACACTGTAGAATTTTTCTTAACCGCTAATGCCACTTATTATTTCCTAGCGGCCCAGGGATAAAAGAGACTCAAGTTATTACTGGGAGATTGAAGCTAATGAGGTCATACTGCAGTGCAGGATCGGCTCAGGCTCATTTGGGACCGTATTCAAAGGGAAGTGGCATGGTAAGCATCAGTTTAAAGCCTAAAGTGTACTTCGGTTTTAGCGTATGTGAACGGTTGAATGCTCAGCATTTCAAAATATACTCTATTTGACTGTGTGCATACACAGGTGGTTGACGCATTCTAAGATTCAATGAGATACTGGACTATTTCTCTTCAGGAGTTTAGACCCATAAAGATGTCTTTTTATTCCTTCAGACTCCAATCAGTTGTCACCTCGTGGACCCAATAATTAGTACAAATAATTCCAGGCGCATGTGCAAACTCTGCATTCAGAGTATGCCTGGTAAAAATGCATGGGCCACGTGCATTTAGTGCTCAAGCACTCAGCTAATCACTCACCCTGTACGTAGACTCTTAGCATCTAACCGAAGTATACTTTGGGCTCAAGCCTGCTGAATTCAGTACAGTTCTGCTCTAGTATAATTTGTGCTATCTAGCTGTTTATATGATGCACTACTGTTTTGCAATAGCTAGGTTATGACTCGTGAACTTACATTAAGATATGCTGTAGGTGATGTAGCTGTGAAGATATTAAAAGTCACCAACCCGACGCCGGAACAGTTTCAGGCCTTCCGCAACGAGGTGGCAGTTCTTAGGTAAGGCTTTAATATTCACAGTTATTGGATATCTCACCCCAGTTTGTAGGGCATTATAAGGGGTCATGAAAAACTATAAATATCAAACAGTCAAGACATTTGAAGTATTCTTTAAAGGAGACCTATTATGCCCCTTTTTACAAGATGTAATATAAGTCTCAGGTGTCCCCAGAATGTGTCTGTGAAGTTTCAGCTCAAAATACCCCACGGATCATTTATTATACCATGTTATAAACGCCTCTTTTTGGGTGAAATCAAAAACGCAGATTTTGTGTGTGTCTCTTTAAATCAAACGAGCTGCTGCTCCCCACCCCCTTTCCAGAAGAGGGCTGTGCCTATACAGTTCGTGCTTTGGATACTACAGCAACAACAAATCAGAACTGATATGACTTGACAGCATAAATACCGGAGTTCAGCCAGGGCTGGACTGGGTAGAGAAATCGGCTCGGGATTATACATAGCATCTGTCCCAATATGTCCTTTTCTGCATATCATGGTGTCGTTTTGTGGTCTGTTCTGCATAACGCGGCAGTTAATTATAGCTTATCGCGTGGCCCGTTTCGCTCGGTTCTCCCGATCGGCCCCAAAGTGTGTCGGCCCACAGGGAAAATGCCCGGTATGCCAGATTACCAGTCCAGCTTGTCCACAGCGTCTTCAGTGGCTCTGATGCCGGGAGTACATGAAGACTCTATATGCTGAGACATTCTTCTTCTCACTGTGTCTACCCCAGCGTGGAAAAAGGCGGACTGTGTGTAGATCACTCAGGGGAGGAGGGTGGAGTCTGTCACCAGTCATGGGCTGTTCATTTAACACACTGTTTTTGAATAATGGAAATATAAGAAATATGAGTGGGTGGACTTTTAACATTGTTGGGTGGTTGTGTACACACTGCTGACTCACATTTATGTACAAACACCATGTAAAAGTGCATTTTGCATTATAGGTCCCCTTTAATGAAACAATGGTTTTTCGATTGGGTCCAATAGGGTTTTTAACTGCCCTATACTTCAATAATTGTTCATCTACAAAGCTTGAAATCTTTGAAGTAATCCATGCTGATATGAGCCAAAAAAATCATACAATCCATGTAGAAATAAGAGTGCAAAAGAACATGTCTACGCGTATGTGCTCAAAACAGCAAGATGCAGTCCAGTTGAATGAAACATGGTCTCCTTTTCAGAGTTGTTACTTGACACTGTGTCTTTTAAAAGCATGAAAACGGTCAAAGATGTCTGTCTAGTGCATGTTTGTATACAAAACTAATTAAAAATAGTCCAGACGGGGTCCCATTTGGTGTTCATTTGGTGTTATTTATATGTTGAAACTGATAAGACTGATGTTGAAACTGATCAAATCTGAATTTTTTAACCTCTACAACATACAAACATGTACCATGGCAACCATAGTTCTGCAATATATACCACAGAGACTACAATTATAAAATATATACGGTACATTTATAAACAAACAAATAAAACTGGTGGCAGCTTATTTAGTCAGGTGTCAGGTATAACTTTTTTACACCGCTGATACCATACGAGTTTGAAGTTTTATAGTAGGCTTTGACACAATAATCGCTTTAAATATGATATTATGGCAGAAACTTTAGTTACCAAAGTTAAAGGTTCATACATTTGTGAATAATAGTTTCAACAGAACAGATACAATCTATATATTAGTGCCATACTTCTGTCTTTTTATACATTTAGGATTGTAATGAAAATTGAACAGCGTGACACACAACAGGACAGAGCAATTTTTGCTCATCTCACTTTTATAATCAATACTCACATATTTCTGCTTATTTTGACAGTTTCATAAACTATTTTCTGACTTGAAGAACTGATTCAGCTTATTTCTCGAATGCGGGTGCTGCTGCATGCCCATCTCCTTTCTATCTAAATTAGGCTCATTATAGATTGGGCTTTTATCACAAAACTCTGTGCTATTTGTGTGCCGCAATAAACGTCACAATTTTACTGTCCAAAAAAAGCAAGCAGTAAACTGAATCTAATTTAAAAATGAAATCCATATTTCCGGATGCACGGTTTAGTCAAGTGCACTCTTAGCATGTTAAAAAGATGATTCAGGTGTCTGGACTACAGTAGTGGAGTGATGTTGTACAGTCCTGGCAGAGTTTGCCAGATCTCATTGGTCTGCTGCATCACATGCTAAATAACACTCAAAATCTGCCTGCGAAATTGGTGAGTGTTTGTGCCATTGCCTGATCTGCATAATTACTTTTGTGAATTGGTGCTAAACCAATGCAGACAGCATGTGCAACTATATTCATTCTAAGTGAATTCAGTCCTACTGCCCACTGTTGTGTCACTTGTGGCAACTCTGAGAACGCAAAATGTATTTGCGTTGCATAATGTATTGGGTTCTGACTAGGGCTGTCAATCGATTCAATTCGGTTTTTTAAAACTGGTATAAAAAATTATCAAATTAATTACGTTATGCCTATTAATGAATCCAATTAATCTCATACGTAAATATTTGCTAAGAAAGACCCTCAAATAACAATTATTCAATATATTATTATAAAATTATTACAAATAGTTATTTTTAAATATATATATACATGCAGTACTGTGCAAAAGTTTTAGGCACTTGTGAAAAATGTTGTACAGTGAGAATGTGTTCAAAAATAATGACAGAAATAGTTTTCGTTTAACACTTAATGTCTTACAAAGTCCAGTAAACATAAAAAAGCTAAATCAATATTTGGTGTGACCACCTTTGCTTTTAAAAAAGCACCAATTCTCCTAGGTACACCAGGACACAGTTTTTCTTGGTTGTTGGCAGATAGGATGTTTCAAGCTTCTTGGAAAATTCACCAAAGTTCTTCTATCTATATAGTCTCAATTGCTTCGGTCTCTTTATGTAATCCCAGACTGATACCATGTTCAGTAGGGGGCTCTGTGGGGGCCATGACAACTGTTGCAGGGCTCCCTGTTTTTCTGTTCTAATCTTTTCTATTTGCAGATGTAATGTTTGGGAGTCTAACATTTATATTGCCTATTGACACACTAAAGCTGAAGATATAAATAACCATCTTAAGACAAATGTTTTTGTGAAACATCTTCTATTACGACGTTTGCACAGTACTGTATATAAATAAACAAATTATAATTCAGAAAATTAAGATGCATTGTATTATTTATGCACACATGCATTAACATGCAAGACAATACAAAAAGTGGCTTTAGAATGCAATATATTGTTTATTTTCCATATAATTGAACATAAGCCTATCATTGGCCCACAGCAATCCATTTTGCAGTTGAATTCGTCTGACAGTCTGTGATTTATTATAAAGGCTTGTCTAAGGAAACGTCAATGTACACCTGCATCAGATGGACGCTTTTGGAGCATCTCGGTTGTGTTGAGAACATGCACTAGTGTGTCTCACTTAGGGCTGCACGATTTGGACAAAAAGTCATATTGCGATTATTTTGACAAATATTGCGATTTGAACTGCGATTATGATGGTAATGTTTTCCACATGTTCAACTGCAAAAAGGCTACTGGGGTTTTCACACTTGAACCCTCTTAAAAAGAACCAAACTGAGACCTTTTTTCTGTTCAACCACAAACAAATAAATATATAAACAGTGAAACAAAGTCTTCTTCATATTCAAATGTTACCATCCATCATGTACCTGTTTTTGTCCATTTTGTGACAGGATCTCAGCCCACTAATCATCAACATTAGTTTTTGAAACAGTCAACTTGAATATTAGGGATGCTCCAAACAGGATTTTAACATCCGACACCGATCTCCAATATTTTTTTTCATCTCATCAATCGATGCTGATCATTTAACTTTTATCAGCTGCTCTGTCAAAACTGGTTATATGTAAACTTTCTGCTCAATGTCACTGTTAAATACAATTCCCTTTTGGTAAAACCATAGTTGTTGCCTAGTATTTGCTGTCAAAAATAATGTTGATTGATTGAATAATTCTGTATACACAAAATATAAATGTTACTCTTTATTCTAGGCCTTAAAAACTAGTAGGCTTAAACAAACTATTCTTTACTGTATATAAGCTAGTCCTAAACAATGAGGCTTAATGTCAAACTGAAGTTGAACTGATAACCCATCGGTGTAATTACATTTTAAGTGGAAATTTTGGTTAGTTTGTCACCATTTCATTTCATTATTTTTATTCATTATTTTATAATATTTAATTTAGCAATGCATTATATTATAGTAACTAAATATTTAATATAGATTTATTATATGCATGTTCCTTTTCATTTGGTTGGCTGTTGACAAATATAAGTTCCGCTTTCACTTGTTTCCGCGGGGAGTGTAATAAGTGCGACACGCTCTCTCGTGAGAGGTAAACAAATGACAGGAGAATGAAGATATTTGAATAAAGACATTTAATAAAGATGTTTGAATTACACCCCATATTGTATTCTGCGTTATTATTATGATACCTGTGCCTTGTGGAGACTGAGATACAGCTACCGCAGATAATAATAAAAACCGATTCACGCAGGACACGCCAGATTAGTGTAAATAAAGCGTTTAGCGCACGCAAGTAAACGGAACTGAACTCAGAGCACTTCTGTTACTCGAAGCATGAGAGGGAGTTGTGGAGTGAAGAACCGCTCCGAAAACACGGTAACAATGATCTAACTTAATATAGACTGGACAGAGCTGCGCAAATCAACTTTGAAGGGAGCAGACTATTTATTTATTTAAATCGCAGCCCTTTGCAATTTAATAATCGCACAAGGTCATATCGCGGTTTCGATTTTATTTTGATTAATTGTGCAGCCCTAAAACGTACTGTTTTTTGGTCACTGTGTCAAGTTAAACGAAGTTTGAAACATAGAAAAACACTTCTTGAGATCCTTGCCTTCGATTTGCGCTCCATCAAGCTGTTAGTACGCAGGAACGTGTTCTCATCTTGTGTTGTCTGCTCTTGGTAAATGTGGTTTGTTCTCTATATAACCTGTGCATTGCCTATACAGTGAGTTTTGCTTACTGCCCCCTGGAGAAAATAGGTGGTACTCCATGCTTGAATTGCTTATATGGAAGGAATATTCCTTATTATGGTCTGGAGACATGATTAATTGCATACATTTTTTAAACACTTTATTTTTTATATTATTAATCCCTAGTTCTGACGCATTTTGGAACTCACTGATGCACAAAATTGAGCTTGCGTAGCTTGAAGCATGTACTTGCGTTGAGTATTTTTCATGCTTTAGCTGTGCTGTACATACAGCATGTTTGTATTTGATGCATTGTTGTGTCCTCTTGGCTTCTTGTTGGCAATAGGAAAACCCGACATGTCAACATCCTGTTATTCATGGGCTACATGACGAAAGACAATCTGGCCATTGTGACGCAGTGGTGTGAAGGCAGCAGTCTCTACAAACACCTTCATGTACAGGAGACAAACTTCCAGATGATTCAACTGATAGATATCGCTAGACAGACAGCTCAGGGCATGGAGTGAGTCAACACTTCTTAAATCTTGTGATTCATAAATTATTCTGCCGTAAATGTGTTTTACTTTATCCTGTGTCACAAAAAAAAGAACATTTTCCATGTTATATTCCTTCTTTCAGCTATCTACATGCAAAGAATATCATCCACAGGGATATGAAATCAAACAGTATCCTCAAGAGACGTCTCATTTACTTGTATTGTGCTCTGAAGGCAAAGCCGACAGTTTAAGCAGTTTTGTCATAGTAGTAGCACGTCTGAAGTGTCAAAAACACTTCAAAAATGGTATGCTCCAATCTGATTGGCTAGTTCATTTCCAGGTTTTTTTTTTTTTAGCTGTCTGCAGTCAATCAAAGTCATGTTTACCAAGCTGTTATAAAAAACACCTCTGAGAAAGAACTTGTCACTGGATTTGAAAAAAATCTTTGAAAGATGTTTAAGAGATTTTTGGCATTTAGCAAAGTAAATGGGATATCGAGCACAACTGTTTATTCTGGTTTGCGATCAGAGGTACGTTCATTAATTAAACAGTATTTATTATTTTTGGATTGATTCTAACCATAAAGCTACACTACTTATGTATTAAAGTCTATTATAGTGTAATAATCGATTTCATAGTATCTCACGTTAAGGTAAAAGGCAAACTGCGGTTGGTCACTTTACATGTTAGTCAGGTAATCTTTTCCCGTTTAACCCTTTAAACTCTGCGGACTTGTCGGCGGGCCAGTAGTGTGTAATAAATATACTTAAAATGTAAAAGTCCTTGAATACTTATATAGTCATATGTGCCATTTACCGTTTGAAAGCTTAGAATGTAGAACTTTTCATAGAACTCCATCATGTTTGCATTTATGTTACATATTTTAACAAGAGAAAACCTGAAAACCTCTGTGTCGCAAAGCTGAGGATCTCTGCTTTAGATCCACACCTAGATTAAGCTTCTAGTCCACTCTGAGGTGGAGATATTTAGTGGAACAATGGGGAAGATGTGTGGGATCACAAAATAGATTGAATGTCAATGGATGAGGAAATGGTGAGTGATCAGCTGTGTTAGTGTCACCTGAATTTCAGATCTGTAGATGGAAGCCGACAGAAAAAAAAATATATATATATTTTCTTAGTACTTACTGCCATCTAGTTTAATAAACTAAACATTTTAGCAAGGACATGGAGCAAACAGAGCCTGAATCACAGGCTTTCAAAGACAGAATAAAAACTATGTTCATCATAAGATTGTAAACATATACAATATTATTCATGAATTATTAAAATCTTTTATTATTATTATTTGAGAGGTCTTCTGTAAAATAAGGGCAATTGTTTTGCAGTTAGTCCACCGTATGTGTGTAAGGTGAGCTTTTAAATTTGGGTGTGAAAAATTGCTGCCAGCAAGTAAAATACGCTGCAGAGACTAAGTAGGCTTTGACCTTAACTCAAGCGCAGACATCTTCTTACATGAAGGATTGACGGTGAAGATTGGAGATTTTGGACTGGCCACAGTGAAGGCAAGGTGGAGCGGATCTCAACAGGTGGAGCAGCCCTCAGGATCAATTCTCTGGATGGTCAGCATCTAAACATTTCAGATTCAACCTTCTTCATCTAATTTGGACTGAGCATCAGTCACTGACATTCACCCATGCTTGTCACCTTTCAGGCTCCTGAGGTGATTCGAATGCAGGACAACAATCCGTACAGTTTCCAATCCGATGTTTATTCATATGGCATTGTGCTGTTTGAATTGATGACCGGAGAGCTGCCCTACTCGCAGATCGCCAACGGAGATCAGGTGACATGCCAAAAATAAACACATACTCACTTGAAAAAAGTTATGCTTTAATATTTAATAACTATTAAATCTGAGACATAGCAGCAATTACAAATAAAGTGGGAATTTCGAAAATCGTTTCTAGGGGGATGGAATAACCTGTTATTTTCCCAGAGCAGATGTGCAAAATATGAATGAATTTGATAGTATGACACTAGTGAGGACTCCTTAGTCATGTTTAATCAATGTGTGTGTGTGTGTGTGTGTGTGTGTGTGTGTGAGTGAGAGAAATGTAATCTTGTCTTGGGTCAGCCAGTATTATTTATTTTGAAAGAATAGTTCAGTCCCTGAAACAATCATCAGCCTGTGAGCAATTGAAAATATAATTATAGATATCTATTCTAAACACCTGCACATGATTAAATGTTTAAAGGGCTCGCAATAGTCCTTAAAATAAGAGACATTAGTACTGTGCATCTTCATATCTGTTCTGTTATCAGTAGCAAAGAATGTGAATGGGTTTATTTCTAATGGTCTCCTGTTGTTTCTCAAGTTCTGTGTTGTTGTGTGCAGATCATTTTCATGGTAGGTCGGGGGTATCTGTCTCCTGATCTCAGTAAGCTGTATAAGAGCTGTCCAAAAGCCATGAAGAGACTGGTGGCCGACTGCATCAACAAGACCAAAGACGAGAGGCCCCTTTTCCCACAGGTACATCTGTTTCCCTTTGATAGACTGTGTGAGTTCATACATCCCCTTAAAATCACTAAAGGTCATTGAATAAATGGATCAGAAAAGTGTAGTTATGAGATGGCTGAGAAGATTTATTTGCAGATGACACTTGCTTTGACATTTTTTTTATCTATGAAATGAAATTCATACATTTTAAGTGGGATTTTAAAGTGTCCATATCATTTTTGGGGCCACTGTGTGATTTTTACAAAACCTGTCAAGAAATTGCCTTGATCATTTAACCCCAAATCAATCAATCAATAAATATTTTGCATAAAGAAAATTAATCCTACATTTAGGACATAAGTTGTCCATCACTGCAAGGTAATCACATGCTCAGTCTCTCTCTCTTTCTCTCTCTCTCATACACACACACACACACACACATTCTTGTTTCTCCAAAAACCTTTTTAGAAACAGTCCAAGCTGTCGTTACTAGTTCTAAAGGGATGCTTTCTAATTGTTAACGGAGACTTAGCAGCAACAGGTCTTGAATCTGTGGCAGAAGAAAGCAGTTCCACATATACAGTTCTTAGTTTTCCCCTTATTTATTTACTTGTTCGTTGAACTATTGTATAAAAGCAATATCACACTCGCAATCTTGCTGTATTATCCATCTATCAGGATGGCTGTGATTACCTGCAGTCTCTTGTCTACAACAGAATCACAGCCATGCTGATAGATGGACATACAGCACTCTTGCTCGTGTGTTATTGCTTTAGTATACAGCAGAGAGCTACATACGTTATAAACAGATGTGGATTATTTGTTACGTTTTTCATGAAACAAACAGAATATGAAAAACTGTTACACATCATTACTTAAAGCAATTGCTCCCAATTAAAACAAGGCCAAATACTACGTGATACGATGTGTAGATCTACTTGATTTGCTGACAGCTGAACAGAAGTCAGACGGCTGTTCACTGGTCCTAATGACTGCCGTATGCAACATCCATCAATGCGACTTGTTGACCTGTGTTATGTGATGTCACTGAATGACTACGCTGCCATTTTTGTCACCTAAACTCCATATATCTGTATGTTGTGCGATGAGTCAAAATGTTTGTTACTGTTTATAAGTCTTAAAAATGTGATACTGCAGTTTACTTACCAGAGCCAAAATTATAATTTTTCTTTCAATAAAGTGAAGCTCGGTCCCTCAATTGTCAATCAACCACTGCACTAAAACAAGAGCTTAAAGTTTCCGAGCGGCTTTAAAAGGAAATAAACTCCGATCAGAGAATTTAAAAAGCCGATATATATACATAATTACGAGAGCTTCACAGATCTTCTTTAGTGTGTCTAATATCAACAGAGATGAGAAGCACGAACACCTGAAGCTTCATTCATAGTTTGTTAGCAGCCATATCACCCTGCAGCTCTCGCCTGGTTGCCCACTAATGTTAAGCAGGGTTGAGCCTGACCAGTACCTGGATGGGAGACCTACTGGGAAAACTAATGTTGCTGCTGGAAGAGGTATTAGAGAGGCCAGCAGGGAGTGCTCACCCTGCGGTCTGTGTGGGTCCTAATACTGCACGCAGTATAGTGACGGGACACTATACTGTAAGAAAAGCACCGTCTTTCAGATGAGAAGTTCCTGACTCTCTGTGGACATTAAAAGTCCCACCAAAATCACCCACTGGCCCTTCTCAACCATGGCCTCCTAATAATCTCATCCCTGAATTGACTACATCACTCTACTCTCTCCTCTCCACCAATATCTAGTGTGTGGTGAGGATTCTGGCACACTATGGCTGCCGTCACATCATTCAGGTGGATGCCGCACACTGGTGGTGCTTGAGGAGATTCCCCCTATACTATGTAAAGCGCTTTGAGTGCATAGAAATATGATATAGAAATGTTTTTTTTTTCTTTCATACAGGTAATCCACTAAAATAACAGATATATCTGCTTGACGTTACATTTGTGCTTAGATTCAATTTAAACCGCATCATTTTTCATGCTTTGTCTTTTCTGAATTTTCTGACTGTTGCACTTTAATATCATGCAGTAACACACTGACATAGTGATTGATGGATGTTGTCATGAAACAGAGAGCCTCCCCTCCAAATCCCATCACAAGTGGTCACAGGAGACACATTTAACAACCAAGTGTAAACAGCCATGCGTCTCACCTGACCACATGTGATCGGAACGTGAAACACATCTCAGGTGGAAATGGGGCTGATATATTTTTATCAATCAAATCGGATGCTCATAGGATATTTTTGAATTCATAACACCCAGAGTGTTTAAAGGTATATCATAATTGTAATGAATAAAAAAGCACTATAATGTGAATATGTAGTATATATTTAATGTGTATATACTAATGTTAGTCTTTACAACACATCATAAGATTATGAAGCACATGACTATATTCACACCACCAGTCTGCAATGTAAACATACGGGATTTGTCATATTTACAGAGCAATTTGATAATGTAAATAATAGGCTACAATTTTTTATAATTCATATCTAAATGAACTATGCTCCAAATAAGACAAATATGACCGCTGTGAGTCACCGAAACAGGTTGATACAGTGATGCGACTTATCTTTGTTTTTTTGTTTTGTTTTTTTATCCCTATACAATGCATTTTTATTTTAATTCTTGGAATACACAGTGAATAATTTACAATTGAAATAATATATCATTTTTTTCACATTGCAGTAATGAGAATTAGGGAGTCAAATGTGTGCCACTGTCACAATGTAAAAAAACATTATGGCCCTAAAAAGAGCCTCCATGATCTATATGCAAAAACTAATTTCTTATTTGTTTCTTTTGATTTTGGAGTCCAGTGGGACCGAGACATCTTGTCAGGTTTTATAAGAATCCCATTGTCTTTCCACAGGACATTTTATCAAGAGGCTGAATTTTAGACTGAAACAGTTTTTATATTCTCCAATTATATTAGAATATACAAATAATACAAAAATCAAGTGTTTTTCTCAGCAGGCTTCTCAAGTCACATTTAGACTGACCTATTTCACTGCTCTATATCTCTCTGTTTCTGCTGTATGTGTGTAGATTCTGTCCTCTATAGAGCTTCTGCAGCACTCACTGCCCAAAATCAACCGTAGCGCCTCCGAGCCGTCACTGCACCGAGCGTCACACAGCGAGGACATCAACTCTTGCACGTTCACGTCCATGAAGCTGCCTTTCTTCTAGTGTTGCTACAATACCATTGATACAGAGCTGGCGGCTAATAAGCCATCAGAGCCAAACTACACGAGAAGAGCCGCACAGCAGAAGATGAACTTGTGAATTATTATCAGCAAGAGTTTCGTCCATCCTTGATGATATTCTCACACAGAAATCAATCTGTTTTCCTTGCACAGACTGAGCGGATGTGCTTGTCTAATGCACTTTGACAATGAGTTTATAGGAATCATTTGCTACAAAAAAGAAATGGGGCCTTGAATGCATGAGGCACAATGCAATTTTTTGTCATAAACAAAATAAAAGAACTTGATGAAAAAGTCAGTATTCAGCCGCCATTGAACGCTGTTCATTAGTAATATGGGGCTTGGGTTTAAATTTAAGATCTATTTTGTGATGTTAGCTGTTTCTTTAAAGGATTTATTGAAGACTCAGAGCACAATGTTAATCAATAATTTGAATAAAATTAAGTTAAATACATGTTTTCTGTCATTCTTGCATGTTGTTCACAGATTGTTGCACTTGGTCAGTTTCTAATGCTTTCTTTAATCATTACTAGGAAAGGGAATTAATGTTGGTCCCAATTCAGATTACTCTGGGTCCTTAAAGAAATACCCCCCAATTCTATCATTATTCACTTACCCTGATGCCATCCCAGATTTGCATGTCTGTCTTTCTTCAGTAGAACACAAATGAAGATTTTTAGAAGAAGAAAGCGCTCCGTCAGGTCCTTATAATGAAAGTACACGGGTACCAGCACTTTAATGGTCCAAAAGTCATATTTAGGCAGCATAAAAGTAATCCACACAACTCCAGTTGATCAATCTATATCTTCTGAAGCTAACTGATATGTTTGTGTAAAAAATTAATTGATATTAAAATATGAACTTTTAAAAAGTGCTTCCAGCCAGCAGCTGATGCATGACGTAGCTGTTCACGTGACGTTAGCGTGTCGGAGAGTTCACGCAAGAATTCGGAAGCAGCTCTTATTTACAACAGAAGAGCGAATATCACGTGAGCGTTCAGCCATTTCAACCTTCATCAGAGCCCTTGATGGAAGAACAGATTTAAAGTTAAAACATTTTAATTATCAACTTGTTTCTTACATAAACCTATAGATTCACTTCAGAAGATATAGATTGATCAACTGGAGTTGTGTGGATTACTTTTATGCTGCCTAAATATGACTTTTGGACCATTAAAGTGCTGGTACCCGTGTACTTTCTTCAGCAGAACACAAATGAAAGAGGATTTCGTTTTTGGATGAACTGTTCTTTAACGGTTCCATTAACAATACATTTAGTACTTTTGAGGAGGAAATATAATTCCGGTTGGATTTACTGCCCTCAGCATCCTGTTAACAAATAATTAGGTCATTTTATATCTTTAATTCAAAATGAACGAATCGTTCATGAATCACCCATCACTGATTTAGAAGCATGAATGAAAACTAGCAGCGCATTCGTAAATCCTGATCCGCGAACACAAGCAGATAATATTGCTAACATGTTTATTTGAAGCAGTTTCAGAGTGTTTTATGCACTCTCAGTTTACATTTTTTATTAGTTACTTTCAAAATATTCAACACAAATCTAATCCGATTATAAAGAACTGACTCTTAATAGTTATTTGTTCGGGAACTGGACTAAGAGTATTTCCGTACGGTGTCTCGTCCACATCAGCGGTAGAATGCATGTTCAACCACTGTAACTGAATGTTATGAAAATCATTTCTTTGCTGTATTTATTGTGTCTGTTCTGAATAAGAACTGGTTCTCTGTTCTAAGCCCTAATCATTACAAATGTTATGCACATAATGAATGCTACATTATCAAGTCACAGTAATGTTGTGCAATTCCAGACTGCTATCTTGAGCAGAAGTGATGAAATTCTGTCTGTCAAATGTAGTTGTGAGTCTTGGACAGCTGTCTGTGCTGTTAGCCTCGGTTTACTGTCATAGGTGTGCAATGTTTGCAGTATAGTGAAACGTCTGTGTATAATCAGCCCAGACACAAACATCATGACGTTCTGACACTCCAGTACACTAAACGTCATGACGTTCTGACACTCCAGTACACTAAACGTCATGACGTTCTGACACTCCAGTACACTAAACGTCATGACGTTCTGACACTCCAGTACACTAAACGTCATGACGTTCTGACACTCCAGTACACTAAACGTCATGACGTTCTGACACTCCAGTACACTAAACGTCATGACGTTCTGACACTCCAGTACACTAAACGTCATGACGTTCTGACACTCCAGTACACTAAACGTCATGACGTTCTGACACTCCAGTACACTAAACGTCATGGAACTGATTTGGATTAATGGGAAAAATACTGGGATGGGTTTCTTCATAGTCAACATTGAATTAATTGACAAAATACGAGTTTCTCCCTTCCTTTATGCAGGAGTGGAAAAGGTACTCGGAAATGATACTTGAGTGAATTATTCACATTGAATTGTACTTGAGCATTAAAAAAGAAACTTTTTTTTTCCTAGCTAGAATGAAATGAAGAGAGGAGATTCTGTGAAAGAGGATGTTGTTCAATTCCAGTTGCCTTTTTACTGTCTCCGATGACCGTCAGTGGTCTTCACAACCTGGTCACAGAATCATGTCACAATAACTACTTTTCTGCACAATGATTTTTTTATGACCTGTTGTACGTAACACGGCAGTTTTCTGGTGGAATGAACACCAGGAGCTAAAAGAACAATGATTTTGAGCCCCTTTCACTCAAATCACAGGTAAATTGGCAGATTATCAGTAAACACTTTCGTTTCGCCCCGTTCCTCACACAATGCTATCTTATGACATATAAACACATTTACTATAGCACTTGACTCATTTTAACGTATGCATTACTTAAACAAGAGGTTAAATGTAGTTTTTTAAGGGTTTAAATTGCACAGTAGCTCAACTGATAGTGTTGTACTTGTGAAGTAAAGGACCGGTGGATGAGTACAGAAGAGCGTGTGGGTCGACACGTCAGCTGCAAGTGTCAGAGAAGTACCACAAAATGACGTAGTTGCTTCAGAAATGTTTCATCTCACATTGTCTTATTATGACACTACCGGTTAGGTTTAAGGTTTAGGGTAGGGAGGTCGGTTTTGTAGATTTAAGTCTCGAGTCGTGTAATGAACCACATAATTTATTTAGCAAAAACATTGCCACAGTCACACAGTGCTTGGTGCATGGGGAAAGGCACTCATGAATTGCAGAGCACCCAGCCCCCCCAAAAAATCCAAAGAAAGTCTGAAGAAAGGTAGTAATGTTGTTGGTTTGCGAGTTGCTTTCTGAGGTTTGCTTAGCTGTTGATCAGATGATGAATTCAATAAAATTCATAATCAATATTTTGTAATTATTATTATCATTATCATTGCTGGTTTTATAGTTATTATTATAATAGTTGCCTATCAACAACAATAAATAAAGAGTAGAAAATCATCGATTTAAATATGAAGGCAAGTGTGGAAATAAATATCATGTGCACATTTAATTACAAAAGCCTTTTGTTTTGATATATATATATATATATATATATATATATATACTGTATATTTGCAACATGAATACATTTTTTAGTTCATAACTGTCCAATCTGTAAAAGTAGCAGGTGTTTATAATAAAGTTTAGGACAAAAACCGTCAGTGTTTCTCACTTCGTGCTCATAGTTTTGAATGAATACGTCACATTCAGTCGGGCGGTCACATACGGTAATATTTCAACATATCCGAAGCTCAAATCAGATCCAAAATTCCGCCTCTGCAGATGGTCAGAACTCCACACAGCCACCATGCAACAGTCCGATTGAAATGACTGACCTCTGGTCTGTCTCCTGTCCTTCGGCAGATGCACTGAAATGCGGCTACAGGACATTCAGACCAAAGAAAATGATCTGCAAAAATGTAACGGGTGCTTTTCAAGTTTAAATCAAATTGTAGAGAGTAAAAGTAATATTTTGTTCTTTGGAAATATAATTAAATGAAAATGCAAGTATTCCATTTGGATTGCACTAGAGCAAAGTACAAATCCCCCAAAATAATACTACTAATCACCTCTGCCTTTACGCCATTCAGCTGTTGTAGTAGACCAAGGTTTCACAGTTCTTATGTTTCATTTCTGTTTGCATGAGGGAATCAGATCAGCAGGGGTGCATCTGTTCTTGTTGGGAATATTAAAAGTCTGGAGTTTTAACTGTGGGAGTGAAATTCAGAGACAGCTTGAGTGTCTTCACACATGTATAAATACAATCAAGGCAATGGAATAAAATGAATACAAACATTATTATTATTAAAAGCAGGTCCTCATGTGAATATTCTCAGACATGTACTGTATGATATTACACTTACAAATAGTTTAAAAGCTTTAAGAAATGCACAACATGAATCTAAACTGCATGTGACCCTGACTTTCAAAATCCACTGTTTCACTTTCAAAACGTGCATAGCATCCATACTAGTTATTTCTTTGTGAATCTGGTAATGGTATACTTTATTTACTCTACAGCTTTTACTGCAACATTTGAGCATTTGTATCAGACTACAATGGAAGCGCTAAAGCCCATGAAGTGTTGGTTGAAATAGTTACAAAGGCTTTATTACATGATTTCAAATGCTTTTTAAGAAAAAAGATAAAGATAGTTGGATACGTTTGAATGAAGCTACAACAGACTTTCACCAGCTCTCATTCAAATGAATCTAGACATGCAATAAACTGTAAAGATGATGAATCTGTATCATTGTGTGAAGTGAATGAAACAATGCCAGCAAGAAGTACTTTCCTTTAAACTGAAAGATCTCAAATTAAACTTGGAAATGTTGTCCTAAAACTCAGACTTTGCAGTAATAGGATCCATGTTTCGCTATAGAGAACTTTTATTGCTAGTAAAAAGGGAAGATGCGATTACATTTTCACAATTTGCAGTTGTCTTAGACTAGTACTAAATGAAATGATTTAATGTCAGTTCCGGCCCTCCCAACCAAGCAAGTTGCTTAGGACCCCCGATCCACCAGGGGGCCCCCATACTGTTAAAGACATTAAAGAACTGTTACGAACATACTTACCGGGGCCCCAAAAGGCTAGGACCGGTCTGTCACTGTATAATGTAATGTAAGTCTGTTTTATACCACAGTGTGCTATCATATTAATACGTGATTACAATCAAGGAATTCCAGCAATTTCAACTCTATTGTTTCATACTTTGAACAAAATGAGACCAATTGAAATGAACATGATCCTGCGATTGCAATCCTAGTGAATAAAAAGGATTTTATATCAAAAGTTGCTTTCAACTTTCCCTTTAGATGAAATGAAAATGAAAGCATTGCAATTACCCAGCGTCCCTGTAGCACACCACAACTGTATTAGTGACACACACAGAGGTTTCCCACATTAACCCACAGCACAAAAACAGAAATAAAACATCGCGCTTGTAACCACACTGCAACATCAGTAACATTTTAATGAAACGTTTGCAAAATAATAATAATAAAACCAGTCTATTTTAGATTGCTATAACAGAAGTGCTCAAGTAAAATCAGACACAACTCTTACTATAGATTCCTTGAAATGAATTCAAATTCATTGAAATGAATGCG
Source organism: Xyrauchen texanus (assembly GCF_025860055.1). Lineage (NCBI taxonomy): Eukaryota > Metazoa > Chordata > Actinopteri > Cypriniformes > Catostomidae > Xyrauchen > Xyrauchen texanus. The sequence goes on along the minus strand of NC_068300.1, from coordinate 42,248,960 downwards.
AGGAGTACAGCTGTCAAAATAAAGCATTTAGAATATATACACTCACCTAAAGGATTATTAGGAACACCATACTAATACTGTGTTTGACCCCCTTTCGCCTTCAGAACTGCCTTAATTCTACGTGGCATTGATTCAACAAGGTGCTGAAAGCATTCTTTAGAAATGTTGGCCCATATTGATAGGATAGCATCTTGCAGTTGATGGAGATTTGTGGGATGCACATCCAGGGCACGAAGCTCCCATTCCACCACATCCCAAAGATGCTCTATTGGGTTGAGATCTGGTGACTGTGGGGGCCATTTTAGTACAGTGAACTCATTGTCATGTTCAAGAAACCAATTTGAAATGATTCGAGCTTTGTGACATGGTGCATTATCCTGCTGGAAGTAGCCATCAGAGGATGGGTACATGGTGGCCATAAAGGGATGGACATGGTCAGAAACAATGCTCAGGTAGGCCGTGGCATTTAAACAATGCCCAATTGGCACTAAGGGGCCTAAAGTGTGCCAAGAAAACATCCCCCACACCATTTCACCACCACCACCAGCCTGCACAGTGGTAACAAGGCATGATGGATCCATGTTCTCATTCTGTTTACGCCAAATTCTGACTCTACCATCTGAATGTCTCAACAGAAATCGAGACTCATCAGACCAGGCAACATTTTTTCAGTCTTCAACTGTCCAATTTTGGTGAGCTCTTGCAAATTGTAGCCTCTTTTTCCTATTTGTAGTGGAGATGAGTGGTACCCGGTGGGGTCTTCTGCTGTTGTAGCCCATCCGCCTCAAGGTTGTGCATGTTGTGGCTTCACAAATGCTTTGCTGCATACCTCAGTAGTAACGAGTGGTTATTTCAGGCAAAGTTGCTCTTCTATCAGCTTGAATCAGTCGGCCCATTCTCCTCTGACCTCTAGCATCAACAAGGCATTTTCGCCCACAGGACTGCCGCATACTGGATGTTTTTCCCTTTTCAAACCATTCTTTGTAAACCCTAGAAATGGTTGTGCATGAAAATCCCAGTAACTGAGCAGATTGTGAAATACTCAATACTGGCACCAACAACCATGCCACGCTCAAAATTGCTTAAATCACCTTTCTTTCCCATTCTGACATTCAGTTTGGAGTTCAGGAGATTGTCTTGACCAGGACCACACCCCTAAATGCATTGAAGCAACTGCCATGTGATTGGTTGATTAGATAATTGCATTAATGAGAAATTGAACAGGTGTTCCTAATAATCCTTTAGGTGAGTGTGTATATATATATATATATATATATATATATATATATATATATATATTAAGCCATAACTATGATTTTGACACGTTTAATCCAGAAAATCAAACTCATTTGAAGATATGTTGCGTTTCGCCTCATGCCAAATTCTGAGCTGTGAATTCATATTGGAAGACAAACAGAAAATAGATACGTCACACACTGACCACTGGTTCAATAGAACGCATCCACTTATACGTTCTCTGGGTCTAGAAGTATTTTTCCCATAGACTTTTTAGACTTATTTAATAAACAATTGTAAGCCATGAAACAAACCAACCAGCTCAGAGGTGAATCACAACCAAGAAAACCAAGTTACAAGACTGTGTTCTTACCTTCTTTCATGAGGGCACGAACTGCAATCCCATAAAGCATTGCAAATGATGTCATTGAATTAAAAAATTATAGGAATATATGAAACTGTTAATTTTAGGTTGTTGATTACGAATATTGAAACCATGTATTTTAAGTTTATTGCTAAATATTCTAATATGTACAAATAGGGAAGTACTTTGAGGGTGAAGAAACACAGACTCGATTAAGTCATTCACTGTGCATCATGGGAGTGGGCGGTCGCTCCAATGCACATTTTATGGGCTTGGTTGGCTTTGATTCTCTGATTGGTGAAGCTTTCTCTGTTGGACCATTGGTAATGTATTTGTTTACCATGAATTCCACAATCAAACACGATTTTTAAACAATGAAGTTGAAATAACACAGAAGGATGTCTTTAACGGAAGCATATACCATTGATGAACAACCTCATAGCTCAAGGTAAATAAGGTTTATAACTTAAAGGTTTATGAGTTATCATTAAAGATCAATTAGTCAATGGAAAAATGAATGGGATGGCTTAGGGATCAGTGGGTGTGCCAAGTGTAAGTGAAGCAAACAGACTAATTGTATCAGCACCCCTCTAGATCTGGCCCTGATTTAGTCTAAGCTAAATGTGATTTGAGTTTATTGAGTGCTTGTGAAAACAACAAGCTCGGTAAGATGCTACCATTGAACAACTGGGCCCTTAACACCCATCCACCATTCAGAGCCTTGTGTATCTGATCTGTTGAAATAGGGGATAGGTACACTTTATGGAAAGGAAGGGAAAGTAGGTCAGTAGCAAGAAATTAGGGCAGGTTTTAGCATTACTGAGCAACGATAAGAAGAAACCATCATAATGTCATGCTAAGGGACCTGCTGTTTAAGTTGATCTGAACATGCCTTGTAGAAGTAAAGATGGAGGGTGTATATAATACCTTGTTTGCTTGACAGCAGACATTTGATGGCTGACATTCCAGAATGTTTCAACAACATTTCAAGTATTAAAGTGGTAGGCAAATGAATTGAAATGGAATGCATAGACTATCTATTGCCAACAAAAGCCTTCATCAGCCAATTAACAAGGACAATTGCATCTATGTGAACTTCTGCAATTAATCAAGATGGACTTCAAAGACTTTGGTCATTAATCTTACAGTTCAAACACAATCGATGTTTAATCACTGACCCTTAACACTTAGTTTAATCATTTTAAACCATGATTTTACATATACATAATTAATATTTACATTACATTCAAAATGTTAGCCAGAGGGGAACTGGCCCCCACAGTGAGTCTGGTTTCTCCCAAGGTTATTTTTCTCCATTAATCCACATCTTATGGAGTTTTGTGTTCCTTGCCACATACAGCTTGCTCACTGGGGTTATTAATACAATTATCATTTAATTACTCAAACTACACAATGATGACTCTAAGACTTTATAGACATTACAGTTTTATCTTCTGTTAATGTCTGATCTTCTGTAAACCTGCTTTGAAACGAGGTGTGTTGTGAAAGGCGCTATACAAATAAAATTGACTTGACTTGAATTGAATTCAAGATCCCTTATTTATGCTCTGGCAATTTGCTTGTTCCGGTGTGGGGTAGGACTCTCCTTCAAATGGATGCTCTGTTGTTAAAACATACCTTTGGGATGAATTGTAACCTCAGTCAGCACATTATTGAGAATCACTTATTGCCTGTCAAATCTTCATTGTATGGACCCATGGGTTGCTTAGGTAAAGAAATGGGCAGGCCACTATACAGTACAAATTCTTGCTGTGTCTTTAGAAAAACAAACTGACACATGCACCCAAAGTTGGGGTCTGTGGTTATGAACAGCTAGTTATCCTTTTAGTTTTCAGTGATATCAGTTGAATCACGGAATGTAGTATTGTAGATTGTGAATGTAGAGACTCAAGATATTTTAATTCCCAGACACACCACTCTGGATGAGCTGTTTATCTCAGAGGTCTGGCAAAATCATGATAGTTACCTCAGATGCCCAGTCATAGTTTTCCAGAATAAGGATGTCACTATTCCATGTACTATGAAGAGTAGAGTCTTTTAATCCCTTACAGGGGCCAATCTAACCCTAATCTAGTAATCTTTCCTAGATTTGGCCAGTGGCTATCCACAGTGTTCCATACCATCCACTGGGTGGTGCTATGATGATTATAATTGCCACGGGACAGTTTTCTGGTTCCAGCCTGCATAAAAAGCTATATAAAAGCTATCCAAATGGAGAACAACCATTTTAAATTGAGTCAAAATGAGTTCAGGCTTAACTTGTGCAGAAGTTGGCTGTCATAACAACTTGAAGTTAATGATATTAACGTAACTAACCTTTGGCCATTGCTTAATGTCATCTACCCACTTGCGTGAGCCATTGTTAAATGACGGTTGTATTCCATTTGGATTATTTGAATGATGATATTGTGTAATTCTTTCCCAGCTTTGAGACTCTTTTGAAGCATTTAAAGTGCTGGGAAGTATAGCACAGACATTTAATTTCAAGGTCATGATATAATTTGTAGAAGCAGACTGGAACCACACAATCACATTGATAGTGTTGCTTTTACATCTTATTGCTGCAGATTTGAGGATAGTTTTGTCAAATGTGTTGCTGGGCATTTACTGGGAAGTCCACAGTGATTTTAGAGTTGGATGAAGATCGTGAAGAAACATTCCAACGTCTGAAACACAATCTTTTGTGACCTCGTGTAAGGGTGTACATACCTTTCTGTGTGTACATAAGTTAGTCATGCAGGGTAAGTAGTATTTTCTCAAGAGAAGATATTTGGTCTGTTTATTTATGACATCCATCATTATGAGTGCAAAATGTCCCTTTGCAGTTCCATTAAGCTTAAGATTCTGACCCTGGAGTAGTCACTTACAAAAGAGGACAGTGAATATTTGCTGTATGCAGGTGAGCTATTTGCAGACCACCAAGTTTGGGGCGGTTTGGGAGCTTTGAAACGGGTCATATATTGAAGTCAAGGATTTTCCAGGGTCCATGGTGGATATTGCATCAGGAATTACAGTTCCAGTGCTTGGTCGCAGAATCAAGATCATCAAAGTGTGAGGGCAACTACTGTACTTCAGCCAGGGTGTTACTGGTCAAATGTACAGAGAAATGTGAAGAAGAGTCTGAGCTCTGTGTTTTGGCTGACCGAGTTCACCTTGGTGTGATCAGTCTCTGGGAGTGTCTAGGCCTCTTAGACTGTAATTGTGGTTATTGATTTCATCATCTTAGAAAGGGTGTGTTGGTCTTCACTGATGTCTTCACTGATGTCTCCAAATTTATCCAGACCAGAGGGCCAATGGCATCTGTTCTTACAGAGATGTGTGTTCATGTTTTTTGCCACTAGTCTCTCCAAAGGGGCATCTTTGAAATATTTCTAACATTTGTGGGGGCGTGGTCGAGCACCGGCTTGTGAATGGAGAGCGAGAGCGGGAGATGAGAAAGATAAGGAGCATCACCTGTCAATGGATGTCTCTAACAGCTGTTTGTCATTGCACTGAGAGTGGAGACGGAGTTAAAATCGAGCCAGATGCCAGTAGCGGGTGAGAGAGACTCGCACACACACACCTGCTGAGTCTGTGTGGCATGAGAGTGTAGCGAGAGAGTGATTTTGTTCTGATTAGTAAATAAACATACTATTTGAGTTGAAGTTCACCATTCCCAATTCCTCCTTTCTCGCCCCAAGAAACGGATTCTTTTACAGGGATGTCAGAAGAATCATATTATGTCCTACCATCCTCAACAATGTAAGTGGACAATGGTTCCCAAATCTGTTCTGGTGCCCTCAACACTGTGGAATCTGAAGTGGGGGAATCAGTAGAGGACCAGGTGAGAGGGCATTAAGTCTGTATTCATTATGCAGTGAGGGAAAAAATTATTTGATCCCCTGCTGATATTGTACGTTTGCCCACTGACAAACAAATGATCAGTTTATCATTTTAATGGTAGGTTAATTTGAACAGTGAGAGACAGAATAACAACAAAAATTTAGAAAATGTAGAAAAACGCATGTCAAAAATGTTATTAATTTTATTTTATTTTAATGAGGGAAATAAGTATTCGACCCCTCTGCAAAACATGACTTAGTACTTGGTGGCAAAACCCTTGTTAGCAATCACAGAGGTCAGACGTTTCTTGTAGTTGGCCACCAGGTTTGCACACATCTCAGGAGGGATTTTGTCCCACTCCTCTTTGCAGATCTTCTCCAAGTCAATAAGGTTTCGAGGCTGATGTTTGGCAACTTGAACCTTCAGCTCCCTCCACAGATTTTCTATGGAATTAAGGTCTGGTTACTGGCTAGGTCACTCCAGGACCTTAATGTGCTTCTTCTTGAGCCACTCCATTGTTGCCTTGGCCATGTGTTTTGTGTCATTATCATGCTGAAATACCCATCCACTACCCATTTTCAATGCCCTGGCTGAGGAAAGGTGGTTCTCAACCAAGATTTGACTGTACATGGCCCCGTCCATTGTCCCTTTGATGTGGTGAAATTGTCCTGTCTCCTTAGCAGAAAAACACCCCCAAAGCATAATGTTTCACCTCCATGTTTGACGGTGGGGATGGTGTTCTTGGGGTCATAGGCAGCATTCCTCCTCCTCCAAACATGGTGAGTTGAGTTGATGCCAAAGAGCTCGATTTTGGTCTCATCTGACCACAACACTTTCACCCAGTTCTCCTCTGAATCATTCAGATGTTCAAACTTCAGAAGGGCTTTCTTGAGCAGGGGGACCTTGCGGGCGCTGCTATTGGTGAGTTACCAATTGTTTTCTTGGTGACTATGGTCCCACCTGCCTTGAGATCATTGACAAGATCCTCCTGTGTAGTTCTGGGCTGATTCCTCACCATTTTCATGATCATTGCAACTCCACGTGGTGAGATCTTGCATGGAGCCCCAGAGCGAGTGAGATTGACAGTTCTTTTGTGTTTCTTCCATTTGCGAATAATAGCACCAACTATTGTCACCTTCTCACCAAGCTGCTTGGCGATGGTCTTGTAGCCCATTCCAGCCTTGTGTAGATCTACAATATTGTACCTAACATCCTTGGACAGCTCTTTGGTCTTGGCCATGGTGGAGAGTTTGGAATCTGATTGATTGATTGCTTCTGTGAACAGGTGGCTTTTATACAGGTAACAAGTTGAGATTAGGAGCACTCCCTTTAAGAGTGCTCCTAATCATGCTAATCTCAGCATGTTACCTGTATAAAAGGCACCTGGGAGCCAGAAATCTCTGATTGAGAGCTGGTCGAATACTTATTTCCCTCATTAAAATGCAATCCAATTTATAAAATTTTTAACATGCGTTTTTCTGGATTTTTTTTGTTGTTATTCTGTCTGTCACTGTTCAAATTAACCTACCATTAAAATTATAGAATGATCATTTCTTTGTCAGTGGGCAAACGTGCAAAATCAGCAGGGGATCAAATACTTTTTTCCTTCACTGTATATATAGCGCAAAATAATGATATTTAGAGGCCTTTAAAGCACAGCAGAGCCACCCGATGAGAATGGTACTCCCTGCAGTGTTGGGTCAGCGCTCACAGTGGATTACAGCGTCCAGTGCAATTTTGAGAAGTTCTCTGTATAAAAGCACATGCTTATTAGTCATTAAGGAGCACACCAAACTGATGTGGATTTTTCCTTCGGTTAAGTTTGGGATTTAGGGTAGGGAGAAACACTTTATTAATCAAAATGTGTCTGGGAGAAAATTGAATTTGCTTTTAGTGCCACACAGTAGATATTTAAACTAGGAACTGCCACAATACTGTATTGAGGACCACATAATATCATTTTGCAAAAATATCATCACAGTCACAGATTTTTCAAGAGATCAGGCTGCCACATGTTTATTTGCTTAGTGTTCTTTGAATTGTTTCAGATGTTGTTGTTTTATTTATGTATTTTTTGGAATGTGAATAGTGATAGGGGGCTTATTGTAGTTTTCTGATGGGGTTGTAATATTTGTATTTGTACGTAAGGTCCCTGAACTCTTTAAAATTTGAATATCAGTTGTATAATTGTTTGAGGAGTTTGCACACTTATTCAACCAATTGTTTAGTCCTTTACACCTTAAATTTATGCACTGATGAGCCAAAACAATAGAATGCTTAATATTCTATTGGTCCTCCGTGTACTGCCACAACTGCACCAACCCACCAAGGCATGGGCTCTATAAGACCCCTGAAGGTGTCATGTGGTATCTGGCACCAAGACATTGGCAGCAGATCCTTCAATTCCTGTGAGTTGCGAGATGGAGCCACCGTGGACTGGACTTGTTGGTGCAGCACATCCCATAGATGCTCAGTCAGATTGGGCAGCAAGTCAAGTCAATTGTATTTGTATAGCGCCTTTCACAACACACATAATTTCAAAGCAGCTTTACAGAAGATCAGGCATTAACAGACGATACAACTGTAATGTCTATAATGTCGATGAATCATCATTGTGTAATTTAGATAAAATACGATTGTGAATCGTGTTTAAAAATAAATAATTAAATAATAATTGTATTAATAACCCCAGTGAGCAAGCTGAAGGCAACTGTGGCAAGGAGCACAAAACTCCATAAGATGTGGATTAATGGAGAAAAATAACCTTGGGAGAAACCAGACTTACTGTGGGGGCCAGTTCCCCTCTGGCTAACATCATGAATATAATATAAATATTACTTGTGTATATGTCAAATCATGGTTTAAAATTATTAAACTAAGTAAGTGTTAAGGGTCAGTGTTTAAACATCGATTTTTTATGAACTGTAAGATTAATGACTATTGTCTTTGAAGTCCATCCTGGATTAATTGCAGAAGTTCACATAGATGCAATTGTCCTTGTTAATTGGCTGATGAAGTCTTTTGTTGGCAATAGTTAGTCTATGCATTCCATTTCAAGATCGTAGTCCATCAATAGATGGATGTGATGCAGGCAGAGATCAGGGATTTCAAACACAGTTCAACCAGGCTGGTAATTTCGGTGATGTTCGGTGTGGTCCATCCTAAATCCAAGGTTCAGACAATGGCATATGAAGTATCCCATGTCTTATGGTTGGAGTTGGCATCAGTTCATCCTCTGAAGTCCATCATAATAGACCGAAGTGATGTTTGGCTGGCACCGGCTGCATTAAGTCATCATCATTCAGCGACACATAGCAGTGGAGTCCAACACGAAACAGGAATGGTGCTGGATCCAGCTGGTTCTGTTGACCTCAGGATAGGAGTCCCGAGGGTGAGACAGGGAAAGAAGTCAAATAATATAAGCATAGATGCCGTTCAATTTATGGCAGATTTATAGATCATGATCAATGTATCTGGTTCTGGTTCTGGGAGACCCAACTAAAGCAGCCTAATTGTGGGTTGGAGGATAAATTAGGTGTATGCCTGGCTAAATAGAGGAGTCTTTAGTCTAGACTTAAACTGAGAGAGTGTGTCTGCATCTCGAACAGTGTTTGGGAGACTATTCCATAGTTTAGGAGCCAAATATGAAAAGGATCTTCCTCCTTTAGTGGATTTTGATATTCTAGGAACTATTAATAGGCCAGTATTTTGCGATCTTAATGAGCGTGTTGGAATATAGCGTGACAGAAGATCATTTAAGTACTGCGGAGCTAAACCATTCAAAGCTTTGTAGTTAACAGAATTTTAAAATCAATACGGAATTTAACAGGTAGCCAATGTAATGATGATAAAATGGGGCTAATATGGTCATATTTCTTGGTTCTCGTCAGCACTCTGGCTGCTGCATTTTGAACCAATTGAAGTTTATTTATTGATCTTGATGGACATTCTCCCAGTAATGCATTACAATAATCTAGTCTTGAGGTCATGAACGCATAAATTAGTTTTTCGGCATCAGCAACAGAGAGCATATGCCTTCATTTAGCAATATTTCTTAGGTGGAAGAATGCTGTTCTACAAACATTGGTAATTTGATTTTCAAAGGACAGATTGGTTTCAAATATAACACCTAAGTTCTTCGCTGTTGAAGATGATGTAACAGTACATCCATCTAGAGTCTTGTAGTGGTATATTGAGTTTTTTGGTCCAATAATTAGAACCTCTGTTTTGTCAGAATTGAGGAGGAGGAAATTTCTGGCCATCCAATATTTATTTCATTGATACACTCTGCTGATTTGGAGAATTGTGAAATCTCATCAGGTTTTGAAGAAATATAAAGTTGTGTATCGTCAGCATAGCAATGGAAATTTATTCCATGATTCCTGACAATATCTCCCAGGGGAAGCATATACATGGAAAAAAGCAGAGGCCCTAAAACTGATCCCTGTGGCACTCCATATTTTACTTTTGTCTGCTAAATATGACCTAAACCATGCTAATGCCACTCCACAAATGCCAACATAATTCTCTAGCCTATTCAAGAAAATGTTGTGATCTATCGTGTCGAATGCAGCACTAAGATCTAAAAGCACTAGAAGAGAAATGCAGCCGCGATGAGATGATAAGAGCAAGTCATTTGTAGCTCTGATAAGTGCAGTCTCTGTACAATGATGAGGCCTAAATCCTCACTGAAATTCTTCATATATACTATTTCTCTGTAGAAATGAACATATTTGGGAGGATACTACCTTTTCTAGTATTTTTGACATAAACGGGAGATTTGAAATTGGTCTACACCTTGAACTCTTCATCATGTTCCTCAAAACCATTCCCGAGCAATGTGTGCAGTGTGGCAGGGCGCATTATCCTGCTGAAAGAGGCCACTGCACAAGGGGGGTACCTGGTCTGTGATTTATATGTAGGTGGCACATGTCAAATTGAAATTCACATGCTGGATACAGGGTTTCCCAGCAGAACATTGCCATCCTGATGCCATCACTTCCCCAGGTAAACTGTACCCACATGGCCGTCCACGTAAAAGAAAACGGTACTCATCGGACAAGGAGACCTTCTTCCACTGCTCTGTGTTCAAGGTCCTATTATGCAAAATCCACTTTTACATGGTGTTTGAACATAAATGTGTGTTGGCTGTGTGTGTACACAACCACCCTATAATGATAAAAATCCTCCCAGTCCTTTTTGTAATTTTTTTTATCCCTATTAATCATAAGCACTGTCTCAGAACAAGCCGATCGCAGATTCTGTACAAAGTGAAATCACTTTGTACAGACCCTGCCCATGACTGTTGACGGACACGGCCGACGAACATGTTTGTTTGTGTGTATTGTTTCGTTATAGCGCAGAGCGAATGTTGTAACAGTATTTGTGTGTGTTGCTCCTCCATCATTGCAAAACTGCTGAAAATACTCAACAACAAATGAATACATTTATCAAATAACCATTTGGAACTTCCTGGTTAATTCTCAAAGTTGTTACTTCTGACGGAGTCTCTCCCTCATTAGTGTCTGATTCCTGTTCAAATACATAGGGCTGAACACCACTATTTTCGCTGTCAGTCATATTGCTTATGGTGTCTAGTTATCCGCCCTATTCTGGATATGGAGCTCATTTGCATTTAAAGACACGCTCGCACAAAAACGGCTAGTTTTACTCCCACCCAAAAAATTTCATTTTCAACGTGGTACAATAAATGATCTGTAGGGTGTTTTGAGCTGAACCTTCACAGATACATTCTGGGGACACCAAAGATTTAAATGACATTTTGTGAAAAGGGGCATAATAGGTGCCCTTTAAACTTTTCTGTGACTTGAACCACAGTAGACCTTCTGTCGGTTTGGACCAGACGGGATAGCCTTAGTTGCCCTTGCGCATCAATGAGCCTCAGGCGCCCAACACCCTGTCGCCAGTTTGAGGCTTGTCCCTCGGACCCTTATCGGTAGGTACTCACCACTGCTGACCGGGAGCTCCCCACAAGTCTTGCCGTTTTAGAGATGCTCTGACCCAGTCATCTGGTCATAACAATTTGGCCCTTGTCAAAGTCACTCAGGTCTTTACTCCTGCCCATTTCTCCTGCATTCAACACATTGATTACGAGAACTGATTGTTACCTTATCATCTAATCTACAAAGACCTTGACATGTGATCTTGTTAGATGAACAACGTTATTCGTTATCTGTGAAGGGGGGCTAAAATGGCTTATAAAATGTAACAGTTCTGAAATATTCAAAACATATCTACAAATCTAGAATGCAAATTGTTCCATATTTTTTCATGACTTTTACGGTTTATGTATTATATTCCAACTAGCTGCCATAAATGAAAATGTGACACGCATATTGCTTTGTATAGTGAGCCTTGGGCTTTGGCTTATAATAAAGTCTGATCATATACAGTATCCCCACAAAATTATTTCAACATAACTTGCAAAGCAAACATACTGTGCATACAACAGACTAGGATGCAGACAGCATGAAATGCTACCAGCATCTGTGCCACACATATATATAAAACACTGTATTTCCAGGGTTTTATTTTTATTGCTTATTATTTATTTAATTTTCTGTTTTCTAATATGTATGACAGGAGGACAGAAAACTCAAACTGCCCCAGTTTTTGCCATACAAAAATGACTGATGCACAGCAATATTACTTCTGTCCATAGGGATGTAGCAAATACATTTTTTTCCCATATTTTATGACACATACACAATACTGAAGGTGCAATAACGATATCTAGAGTATTGTAACAGTGATGTCAACAAAGAAACACAATTCACATCTCACCTTTCAACAACACGTCACACACATTTGCCCATGCAAAGAAAGAGTTCATTTATGTTATATAATCTCCAGACAGTACTTCCATATGTGTAAATATACTGTACACACAATAGCTAACAAACCATTTTTAAACACCATTTACAATAAAAACTGAAATGTATAGACATAACAGAAAATAACATTAGAAATATACAGTACATGAGGAAAGTGTCACTAAACGCTATATAGGCACAAAATGCTTGTTTGGCATGAAGAAACAAGCGCATCACAGAGACACAAATGCAACCATTACAAGTGTACAACAGTAAAGCTCAACAGTACAGACTGAAACAGATATCAGGCCTAAACTAAGACCCATGTCCTTTCACAGAGAACACAACATCAGCTCTCTGAATGTTTGAACCCAACCTCTAGAGTTTGATTCGTTTGAACCGTCTTAGTCTTGTTAGTTCGCCTGGACTAATTTTGGTCCCACTGCGACACCATTACAGTCAAGAATGTACTGCAAACAACCTTGAGGAGGAGCTTTCTGAGGTGCGTCATTCTTCACATCTACCACAGTGTCTTTCTCAACAGCATACTGAAAGAAACACACACACACACACACACGAGTGAGAGTGAGACAGTTGCACCAGACATCATCTGAGCTGCCCACATATGCTCTATTGTTCACATCATGTACCTGTCTTGGCTGAAAGGGAGTTGCACTCTTGGGGTTTTGTTTTATAACATGGTTCATTTTGGCAATGACCATGTCTGCTATGAGCTGCTGGTCTTCAGCCTGGTGATCCCCCACTAACGGCATTGACGAACCCATTACCTAATCAAATACAAACAATTATTGCTAAGATTACATTTAGCAGATGCTTTTATCTAAAGCCACTTACAGTTGTGCAGAACAATAGCAGTGATTCATCCAACAAAAGGGGCATCAATATAATAAGTGCTGTGCAAGTTTCACATTTTAAAGAACATGAAGGTAGTGCATTAGTATGTATGGGTTAGAGTAAAATATAACAATTCAATTCATATTGAGATACAAAACTTTATGTCCCAGAGTAGGGAAGTGCCTGAAGCCGAACACCTTATTCAGAAAGGCACAAATAATGACTTCAAAACAAATAACAGATTCATCTGCATAATATAAATAAAGATTTGTGTGACTGATTATCCAAGAAGCACAAGGATAAAGTGACATGTTAAATAAACATATGCGAACCCTAAAGTGTAAACCTCACGCACGTGTGATTCAGATGGGATCGGTGCGGTCTCTGATACTTGTGCATGTCTGGTGCTTATATGAATTAAGATATGACATCATCTACACTTTCCACTTCTTGAAATGTCAGCGTTAATGTTTCACACGATTCACACGTGATTCTCATGTATTCATTTATAGTTTTTTAAAGTTGAACACATTTATATCTACATCAGCGAGAAGGTTTAAATGCTCCATAGAGAATTCCTCTATTAGGAATATTCCTCCTTATGTAAAATGAAGCAACTGAAACATGCTCTGTCTTTTCTTCTTCTTCTTTAAACTGGGCTAAATTTGGAAATGTTAAGTGTTCTTGAATTCTGGAAAGACACTATATAAATGTAACATTTGTATTATTATTATTTAACTTAATAATGGTGTCCTATCCTAAAAGTTCCTCATAGATTTACAACACGGTCACCTGTTTGATTTTATTTTAATGTTTGAATTTGTATTTAATATTCCCTGCCTTCAGAATCATTTTGTTTTACATGCACAGACAAATGAAAATTCTGTCAATGTCACATGACACAAATTAGTCACATTATTATATATATTATTATTATTATAAGGACTCTCAGTGTGTTTTTGCCCCACACCCTGTTGAAGGCTTTTTAGCCGTGATGTGTCAGTTTGTGGCTTTTACTTATTCTAGCCGTGGTTTCATAATGACTTTTGAAATGTTATACTAAAGTCTGAGTGCCTTGGTTATATCCTTGTTTCACAAGATTATCCCTTTTCCAAAGAGCACCAGCAGATACTGACTTTATACCCAAGTAGCACTGACCAATGAAACAGAAAAGCTAAACATATATACACTGAATCATCTTTTAACCCCCATTATTCCCAATCCCCACCCTGACCCTCAACAAATATCTCTGTATTCAAACTTGTGAATACACACACACACACACACACACACACACACACAATATGGTAAATCAATATGTTTACCCAACCTTTGAAAAGTGTGATTTTAGAGTGTTTATTTTCTCCAAAATCCATTGGGCCAATGGTGCAAACCATGTAGAAAGTCTTTAATCTGTTATCATGAGAAGCATTTCGTAAAGTCTTAGCTGATAAATATAAAGCTAGCATGTACCTCTTTTGAGGATGTTGTGATGTGTTACCTCTGTAATGTAATCTTTTCCATCTTTGCCATTAATAGCTTTAACGGCACAAATTTCAAGGCCCCCAAATATTTTGCAGCAGGTATCTACCCACAGCTTATACCTACAGAAACACAACATGATATGTCAATTTCTTGTAGTTGAAAGACAGCCTTCAAATTTTGACATTAGCTTTTGGGCTAATAGGTAAATCTCACAAGGGCATTTTCAAGTCTTATTTTACCGCAATATAAATCAATCAAATAAAGTATGTAATTAGCCTTCAGCGTCAGAGGATCATGAAGATTCTCTGCACTGTGGCATTTCAAGACAATTAATGACATTCAGGACATATATTCATTGCTTGATTACCAAAAGGTTAGTGGGTTGTGACCCAAGATATGTAATATTGTGTCGATTTATATTTCTGCTTCCAAAAATCTTGTTTTTATGACTATTTCATATCTGCTGGATATAAGTTTACTATAACATGATATCTATTTCTTTGTTTAATACAAGACAAATGAGCACTATATTCATAGAAATGACGACTATATCATGTGGATTTTCTGCACAATGATGGTGAATTATCAGTATCACATTTGCGTGTACACATACAGTACATGCTGTATAATTCATGCGATTTGTTACCCAAGGCAGCGCTGTTGTTTTAATGATTGACTTGATTTACATTCCACATTAATATTTGACAAAGAAGTAATGTGGAAGTAAAAGAGATGAACTGTATGATTGGGTTTTTGTCATTTGTGTGAACTACTGAAATTCTTCAAGTTGTGCGTCTATTTAGAATCAATAAGTATATTATATATATGTGTAGCTCATCCCATACAATTTCAGCGTTGAAGTATTAAGTCCAATTCTAACACTGGTTGCATCATCTCATTGATATATTAAAATTAAACATCACAATATAACTTGAAAGGTGAATATTTGACACTATCTGGGCACAGGGCCATTCTTAGGGCGTGCAACAGGTGCACCAGGCCCTACGCTTCGGGGGTCCCTGCAGCGATCGATACCAAGGGGGACTCCTGAGGAAGGCGATCGCTATCGCTACGTGATCAAAACTTCTTTAATAGTTCTTTAATATTTTAAGGTAAAATATGACGTGGACATTTCAATCAGTTTTTATGACTCATCCTAATATTCTTGCAGTTACCTGTCTGTCATAGCCACCTGTTCCACCATAGCAGTACCAGTGTTGGACTTCCAGTTTCCTGACAGTGATGTTCTCCTATGAAAACAAATGAAATCATCTGTCAAGAGCAGCGTTTACATCTGACGTGTGTTGAGAAGCACTACAGAAGAACAGGGTGACTCACATGTAAGCTTTGTAATCAGTGCCGATCTTCTGAATCCTGATGTCATATTTGGGTTCAATGAATGGTTCACATGTGCTGTAGGTCTGAGTGATGGCCACCACACTCGCAATTTCCTGAAACTTTGTGTGGTTCTCCACTTTCACCTTAAAACAACACAGAAAATACATTAGAATTGTTTACAAATAAGTGTCTTAAACTCCACCTCCATTAGTAGAGTTAATGTAGGCAGTAACACTTTACCTTTAACAACATAATCACCAGTGTAGACTGGTTCATTTCTGTCAAAAAGTAGTGTAATGCAATACATCAGAAACTGATTTTCAATGAAGTTAATAACATTTAAGTTCATTCCTAGTGCTACAAATACTAATTCACTTCTATTATTTGCATAGAATGTACGTGTGGTGCTTAATGTATGGCGTCCATGCAACAATGAAAAAGGAAATATACAGTACACATTTCTTTTAATTTGCTGTAATATCATTTAAAGTAATTAGTAATGTGATTACTTCTTGATGAAGTATATAGCAGTGTAATCTGATAAAAATGTAGAGAAGCATTTAGTAATTTCTAATGGATTACTTTCTGGAGTAATTTACCCAACAGTGATGAACAAACATTCTTTATTTGACAGAAACGATTTCAGTTTTTAATCTTTACCTTCCCCACACCAGAGTGAGCGTGCCCGATTTTCACCACAACAGGAAACGTTGGCATGGTCACCTGGTTCGATTCAAACAGAGATTCATTTTGGTATGTTCTTCATTAGATTTAGAAATTGATCATATCATTGTGGAAAGAAATGATTTCGGGATAATCTCTTACCATTTCTTTATAGTTGGGATAGAATGTCTGTTCAATTAACGGAAACTTCTCCTGTCCGAGTTTCTTGTACGTGCTGATGAGACGTGCGAACTACAGACAGCAGATGAGTTTGGAGATCAGATATCTTTCAAATAGAGATTGACCGGTAATCAAAGTTTCTGATATTTTTCAGATATTCAAGCATTTTTCCTTAATCTGATATCGTTTTTGTAATATCGGATCTGGTGGGAGTTTCCGAAATTGCACACAAGACGGCCATTGCAGCAGTGAGTGTGAGAGGGAACAATGCTTAGTGTTGTCCGCAGGTAAAGTAACTTGCTTTTGCACTGCATTGCTTAACATAACAGCCATTCATTCTCTTGTGAGATTTGTTACATAAATGCCGGCTGTGTAGTTTAAACGCTATGAAACAGATGAACTTGCATAAAGAAATCCCAAAGAGTCTCAAAGATGCAAACATTACTTCACATTAATCATCTCAAACAGCCTTGCATGTTGGAAGTATGACGGTTTAATTGAATTCTCTGTTGGCTGTGCTCTTTAGTTTTGTATCAGGTTAATGCTCGGACATGTTCTAACAGAACCTTGTACCAGTGCAGCTTTAAACAGGATCCACTTGTTTTGAATTCCCTAAATTATATTAACATTTACTATTAAAACGTTATTTAGCTATGAATCATCATCTACATAAATACAGCATCTAAAATTGCTTTGTGTCAGATTACAATATTTGTGTGTTACTTTCTTCAAGACAGAATGCAGACGGGCCGCTCACTGTAAAATACACGATCCCTGTGCCTGAATATCCATACTTCCCTATTATATAGTATGCCAAAAACAGTATGCCAGTAGAGTAGTATGTCCGAATCCATAGTATTCATTACACAGTAATGACACTTTTCCACTGCACGTTACGGTTTGACTCGCCTCAACTCGACTCGCTTTACATTTCTGAGCTTGCATTTCCACTGCAGTTTAGTGCCTCCTCAGCGTGGGTGGGATTATAGGCTGATCGTCATAGTTGCACCGCATCTACTGCTGTGACATCATCTTAAACATGACACAAACTGACCAAAACAATATCACGACCGCTAGCTGTTAGCTACTAGCTCATTATGCTCCATAAAGCAGTGGTTGCATGGTGATTTTACACAAATGTAACAATTAAATTGGCCTGTTGTTTTAGAAGCAAGCTTCAAGTAGCTGGTTAACTAAATAAAGTGAAGCTTTTAAGCAGAGTATAGAGTTAATGTAACAAAACATACCATCCTCCATCGTGGCTGAGTCCAGGGCACTCTCCCTCCCATTGATCGCTGGTTAAGATAGAGTCATTTGGTCTAACAACTTCCACTTTTCCTTGATGGTTCTGTACTCACTTTGAAGTTTTTTTTACTCTTTTCTACACTGTTGGTAGGTCCTGTGGTAGCTGTGTGGCCAACAGCTGATACACTTCCTCAATTCAAATGTCGCATGAACAAATGATCCTGCTATCGCTGTTACTTACTTTAAAACTAGCGGGTTGATGTCGTGTGTCGGAATCCAGTGACGCTGGTAGTGACGGTTCTCCCTGACCAATCGGTGATCTGCAGGATTTTGACATCACATTTAGTATCGGCTCGGCTCGCTTGGAACCTCGACCAAGGTGGTAGTAAAAAAAGTATCAGATACCAGGTACTATCCACAGTGGAAAACCCCAAAAAAGCGAGTTGAGTCGAGTTGTACCGTGCAGTGGAAAAGCCCCATAAGTAAGAAATGCCCGGATGACCTACTACTTCCGGCGGGAATCCGAAGTGTGGAGCGGTTGAACACTTTCCTATCCCACAATGCATAGGGAGCTGAGGAGACGTTACATTTGGATAAATAACAAATGGCGGAAGGCTGTTTTCAACAGCAAGTACTGTACACACAAAACACTTTGCTCATTGTGCATCACTGGCACTTGTTTAACCGATCGTGTCATATATTCTGGTCACGGGACCATGCGTACGTTTCTGGATGTTAGTATGTCCCAATTCTTTTCATACTGCCTCTCGCATAGTTAAAGAGTGTACTGTTTTACTGGCCGAGAAGTGTGTTTCTCATCTGTGTCACATACTGTGACAGTACAGTTTCGGACACAGGGAATATGTCAGGTTTGTCAGCAGGTATTTTGTGAGGCAGCAGCTATAATCTTGAGACCGACAAAACATCATTAATAATTCTAATGCCATTCGGGATGGACTCTGTAATCACAGCGATGCATTTATTATTGTTTTTTTTTACTTTTCTGAGAATGTATACTTATTCCAGTGAAATATTTGCCTTTTAAAACTAGTTTTGAATGGAAGCTTACAGTCCCTTGTTCTCTGTTTGAAAACATTAGTCAATTTATTTTGCCTATTATATATTAAATATATTATTATTGTTCTAGTTATTATATAAAAAGCATGGTATGTGATTATTATTGTAGTCTAAACATATTTGCACATTTTTCTCTGTTGAATATTTTCACTGTAAAATAAAAATGAAAAAATCGCTTCTGGATATCGGTCTTCGGAGATAATCGGCATCGGTCGATCTCTACTATCAAACATCATGTCAGATTGAATGTTCTCAGACTCACCGCCCAGGGTTTGTCACAGAGGTTATAGATAGACTCGAGAGAGTTGATGCTGGGGATCCCAGCGTACTGTAGACCGATGATGAGGTTACGGAAGTCCTCGTTCTCTGTCATGCTGAAAGCGTGTTGTCGGATCAGCACAAAGTCAGGCTTCAGTGACCTACAGGGCATTCACATGTGATTCACTTCATTTGGTCGAGGGTAAGCGTGCTTTGAATGCTTTGGGATCAATCTATGGGCCATTGACAAAGAAGGGTGTCTGAGTTTATATAAATGAGAAATCTTTTAAAAATCGAGTTTAAAACACATATATCAAGTTCATTGAAATGTAATCTATGTAGTCTATGTTGGTTTCATACATGTTAGAAAAACATTCATAGCATTTTCTAAAATGATTTAATGACTGTACAATGTCATGTGGTGTAATCATTAAGTATAAGGTATATAAATACTTCCATTGCACAAACATGAAATATCAAATATCATGAATGCTTGAGTTAAGAATGTCAAAACGTTTTTCTCAGGGTTACTCCGTTTGACTTATACATCAAAATGTCAAAATAGCTGATATTTTCTGAAGGGTCTAAAGGGTCTCTTTCAAATATTATTAATATTTTAAAAACTATTGTTTCACTACTTATTTTTTTAAGAAATAATAATAAAAGATGAATCTGCACTACTCAAGAATTTAGCTTTAAATGAGACTTTACTTTTTTCTTTCTTTCTTTTCTTTTCTTTTTTTGTTGTTGTTGCTGTTTTTAGGAATGGTTACACCACATGAAATATTCATCAAAGTAGTGTTGAGCAATTGTTTTGAGTGAATTGCATTTTTGATGTATTTTTAATAACTTAATAAATCCAAATGGGCATCAAGTCATAAACCTATATAATCTATACAAATATGAATACATATCAAAATACAGTGTCCATAAGAAGTATGTGGACACTTCAGAAACACTTGTTTGCCATGTCTTTGTATTGAAGAAAACACAATATTAAACCAAAACAAAATACAACAAAATACATTTTGGGTCATAATGAAAGTTATTATAAACTATTAGCAACACTTGTGATCGGCAGGTGCTGTATAATGTCTCGAGTGAAACTGCAATTGTGGTGTTTTGGATATGTCTCTGAACACTTGAGGGCCATTTGTGTAATTTCACAGTGAAGCGTTGTCTTGGTGACAAGCCAACCACATGATTTTGAATGGGCTGTTATCATAATTTCCCTTTATTGTATCTCAGTGCAATAATACATCCCTTATATGTGACACATCCAATCAGTTCTCTCTGAATGGGGTTCATTTAGCTTTCAAAATGACTAATGCTACAGAGATTTTGCTAGCAGCTATTATACATTACACAATTACAGATATTGATATTATTTATTTCGATTAAATACAACAGTTATTGTACATGTGAGCTGTGAAGCAGTACAGTGTGAAAGAAACCTGTCATTTCTCACACTTAAACTTAAAAGATCATCATTTCCACATACTGTGGATTCATTGTCAGATTTGGTCGCATTTATTCAGAATCTAAGCTTTCAAACAATAGCACTTATGCCTGACTTATGTATTCCAGAAACTTGAACATTTTAAGTGTAAACCTTTTTTCGGCGGGTCCGCAGAGTTGAAGAGGTTAATGCAAACTTTACCTGACAACTTTGCTTCCATTCTGCAAAAACTGCAGAGCCACATTACATGATCCGTTAGCATGAGCCATGACACTGATGTCACCAAACTCAGCCTGAAACACAAGAGATCAATCAATCAATAACCATATGAATAATGAATACATTGATATGTTTGGTTTTGCAGCTCACCTGTTCAACTTTAATATCATAATCTCCATTCAGTTTTTTCCCTCTGAAGAGCTTAGCCCTGAACGAAAAGAATATTGTTATTTTCATTGTTTATGATTCGTTTGTTCTGTTCAGATGATGATTTGAAATAAAATGGTCAAGATGTTTTTTTTATTTAAAATAAGTTGCATTTATCAATGTTTGCTAAGATATATTTCACATGCAAATGGGTATAATGTGTTTTTTCAACATGAAAATGTACAATATAAAGCGGTTTGGTTTGCTGTTGGCAACGGAGAGTTTCGACTACATGAAGAGAGATAATAAATGTTATTGGATTATTGGAAGTGAATGTACAATAAAATGTCAAATAAATATGGAGATGGAGGAGGGATGCCGAAGAATCGTTGCTGGAGAGAGGTATTAGCCTTTATATACTCTAGTGGTGACTGCAAGATTAGATGAACGGGTAACACTTTAGAATACTGTAGCTTACTTAATGCATAGCTAATAAGGAATTACTGCAGAACTAATAGGTAATTCTTCATTAACACTTAAGTCACTACTATTAACTACTATAAGTGACTAGCCAACTTACCTCAGGTAGGTTTATGATTTATATACAGTATAGTGTGTGTGTCTCTTGTTTTCCTCAGCACATATCACATTACATTTGGGTAAATTATTCCTGTATGTAAGGCAATGACTGAGGGGAAGGGAACATACAGGGAACCCATGAGTAATTAATAAAGAATTACTACATAATTATGAGGGAATTACTTACAACCTGGAACAGTATTCTAAAGTGAAAATACAGGGAACCCATGATTATTTAATACAGAATTACCAGATAATCATTCAAAAATACTGTTCCAGGTTGACACACACACAAGAGACACATACACTATACTGTATATAAATCATAAACCTACCTGACGTAAGTTGGCTAGTCACTTATAGTGGGGATGGGGTTCCATTCAGTTGTTGATTTCTGGTTACAGATCACACTCACAAAGCAATTGACCATACAGGCCAAAACTACTAAATTCACTGTAATGACTCATTTTGGGAGTGTAGTAATTCCACGAAATGCATATTGCATTTCCATAGTAATAATAACATTAGAAGTAAGGAAGAAGAAAGGGCCACAACCTGATTGTAATGGCTAATTGTTATGATATTATTGTAATTGTAATTAATCGACTGTTCATTAGTAGTTACTGAATAGTTATTTCTCCTGAAGCTGAATTAGTAGATCATTAAAAGTAGTTCATCAGGAGGCATGACTGAATTCAATAGTTATTGATTAGCTAATTGTTACTTAACACAACTATAAAAAGCTATTACATACTGATTAGTTAACACATCTTCCTTAGTAGTTAATAGTAGTGACTTAAGTGTTAATGAAGAATTACCTATTAGTTCTGCAGTAATTCCTTATTAGCTATGCATTAAGTAAGATACAGTATTCTAAAGTGTTACCGATGAACGCACACCTCCTGAAATTGAGTTTAGAAGTTGGACTTTATTATTTATTAAGACCGGTAACTGGTCATATTTCTTCATCCTGTGTTGTGACAATGTTGAGTAGATTACTTCTATGCATTCTGGTACTGATTACAAATGAAACAACTAATGTTGTAATCAGTAAAATAATCTTTTAGAGAACACTTTTAGGTATCTGATTACTTTTGGATTACTTATTGGATGTTTTGCTTAAATTCTATTTAAAGCGTAAAAAGTGCCAATAAACAATCATTTACACGCTTTCATTAAACAGAAGTAAACATCAGTTTGCCCCGTAATCCGATTACACACATTTTACAAGTACTTAAACCAGACAGCACATAGTCCATTACTACCCAACACTGTCATAATAATGACATGTGTAACGTAAACTGAGAACCTGAGCTATGAAAGAGCAACATCTGAGCAAGAACATTTTGCTCTGGGAAAAACAAACAAACGAAAAAGGTTTTATACGCGTGAAATCAGAAGATTCTTTACGATGTCAGCTCCCTAAATTCATTGAGGAATAAATCAACCCATTATATAACTCTGTACAGTGGTGAAGACACATCTGTTTGTCTGAATGCTGGTTATGTCATTTTTCATGTTGCTGAAGCTGGACTGAAGGGAAATGTTCATGCTGGCTTCAAATCAGTGGTCAACCTCTACAAACAAACACAAAACATAAGACTAACACTCTACAGTAAGATCAATGAGGAGGATATCAATCTTTCGGATAACCATACGGAATATATTCTTAAGACTGAACAAAACAGCATGACTGTGAATTACATTATTTTGTGGGTAAGCTGATTTATAAAGAATTATTGAAATATGATTTTATAACCAGCTGCCAAATGATCCTGATGCTTTTATAAATCCACACGCCGATATTTTCAGGTGTCTTATAAACCTGCACAGAGTGATGCTCATATTCAAGAATCACCCCTCTTCATATTCATCTATCCAAGTACTGTATTTGAGTCACAACATCTGCCTTATATTGTTCATTTATGATGAATGCAATGAAGACACTGCTAAATACCACCAACACAGATTATATTTCATACATTATTTGTTCAATTATTTAATAATGCAACAATCAGTTATAGGGAATTCTGTGCCACTCTAGTTTCTATGTAAATCAGATTTTCACTTATTCTTTAAATAATACAAATAATGTCAAATATGAAGTAAAATTTTAACTACAGTTAGAAATGAACAGTACTTTAACAGCACTTAATAATATTTGTAAATGTAAATTTGAACATCTACTAATACATTTTTAAAATGTAATGTTAGGTATTGCAGTAAGCCTTGCACTCAACCATGAAAATTGTACTGTGATCAAGTACTTCATAAATTAACCAAGATTAATAAATGTGGTAAAACAAATGGTTTATTGTTAGTTCATGATACCAAATGCATTTATTCACGTTAAGACATTTAACCTTATGGTAAATTGTTACCAATATGAAATACTTAAAGTGAGTTTTGTTAACAACACAATGGTGATTATAAAACTGGGGGTAATTAAGAAAATCTAGATTGTTATTTGGCTGAAAATAACAGTTTTGGAAAGTATCTTTGCCCAAGTTTGGCATGAGGAGGGCATATTGTCCAGCAGTCTGGTTACTATGGTGATCTGCCATTAGCAGATATTTGTAAGGTCAATCTACAGCATTTGGTATAATAGTGATAACCACACAAATTCTTTTGACTTGTCCCTTTTTTTCTTTATAATTTGGTAACGTTTTTTTTTTTTTAAAGAAAAGGAGGGACTGCAGACAAAAAGATTTTTTGTGGGGATCAACATGCTGGAATATTCTTTTAAGAGAGCGGCAGTTACATGATGATGGTGTCCTGCTCAAGAACAGTGCTGAGATCTTTCATTGAGTTTCCAACTTGTAATTATGATGCAAACGTTTTTTTACGTAAAATGTAATTACTGTTATTCCAAAATCTTGGCTAGTAATTAAGCCACTATTCTCCCAGTGACATTTACAGCTATAATTCAGCGGTGCGGCTGTTCTTCAGCTAACACATCAGATCTGCAGTGAACTAATTGTTTCCCTGTGAAGAAAACTAGCAATACTCATTGGCATTGGACTGAAATCTCAGTGGCTCTTCAAGTGCTCAGTCACTCCTGTTTAGAATTGATGGCAACCCTGATTCTGACTATTAAAGTGTCCCAAATCACATTTTTGCCTGCATCATTAAAATGTCATTGTCATGCCGTTCTCAACTCAGTTCTGATGATTCTGTCACATGCTCTGCAATCTTTGGATTTATCACGCATGTTAAATATACGTTTAGTTAGTTATACAATCATATTCATATTTTAGATCCCCTGACCCAACCCCATCTTTAAACCTAACCACTAATATAAGACAAATATAACCAATCAAAAATATAAAAGACATAACAAACTAATAGAAGGACAGTCACAAAATAACTCACGAAACAACTCATTCTGCATTTGCAATTGCAATCTACAAGTCTTTTGAAACTTTTGATAGCCCCATGTGAGGAACAGAGTAAAACTGATGGTTTTAATCACTTTAAATATTCCTCTCTGTGAAAATACATCCAAACATTAGATTTTAGCAATCATTCACATGACAAGATTGGTCACATGACACGCAAGACCCAATGGCATTTGAATGATGAGTTGAATATACGGCATCAGAGTGACATTAAAGTAGTGCAGGCAAATGAGAGTGTGTAGCTATATTTAAGGCATGTGCTGCATTTGATGTGCAATGTCTTTCTCGCCATTAATGAAGTACATTCTTTAGGTATGCAGTTGAGTAGTACAATCCGGGAATGTAGTCATTGACGTGACCCAAATATATGACCAAAATCTAAATAACCAAACTCAATTTAAGCACAAGGAACAACTTTTGGTAACACTTGTAAACATTAGTTAGTAACATTACAGTAGTTAACATGAACAATAGCTCACAATGAACAATACTATTTACAGTAGTAGGGAAGGATACATAATCGCACACAGCCAGTGTGGAAGTCAACATACAAAATGGCTTACTTAAGAGATGACTCTGTATATTAAACTGGGAAAGAAGAAAGCATTTTAATATCTAAAAAATAACTTTGGCTTGAAATATATTATATTACATAGAAAAATGCTATTTGTATAATAAATGGTAAGCTGGTATGCTTCAAGCAAAACATTATTGTAGTTGTATTACACAGTTAATAGCTTTACAGGATTCACAGTTCAAATGAAATTGGATATTATGTAGAATAAATATAAGCTGTCAAGTGTTTATTGACAGTCAAGTCAAGCCATTTTTATTTGTATAGCACTTTCCACAACACAGAAAATAATGCTGTAATATCTGAAGTGTCTTAAAGTCCTAATTGAGCAGTTTAATTCATAAACCGTGATTGAAAATCATGTCTTAAAAATGATTTGTCTTTAGGCCCCCAGTGGGCCCCAAGATACACAAAACTCCATAAGATGTTAGTTAATGGAGGAATTAAACCTTGGGAGAAACCAGGTTCAGCTGGGGAAGTAAGTTCCCCTCTAGCTGTACAGCATAGTGTAGTGTAGAACAATTCTTGTTTTATGTGAGTAAACAGAGTAGATGTCAGAGATGCCAGCTTGGCTTGGAGTTAAACCCTCACAATAGAGAGACTGGCAGGTAACACTTTAAATGAATGTTCTGTTTGTTAATGGTTTATTATGTATTATAATCATGAATAAAACATGCTTTCATGCAATAATTGCCTAATAGTGAGCCATTTTTTGTCACTTGATATTAATGCTTAAAAATACTTATTCAATATTAGTAACCTGTGAAAGTGTACCTTAATGTAAAGTGGACACCTGTGAAGGATTTATTTAAGGAGTTGCCAACATTAGAAACGTGTCTACATAAAGTTCAATACGTATAATGGTCATCATCAGTGTTTATTAAATGCTGTGAACGAGCATGGAGACCTGAAAAGTGTCTTTGCAGAGGTCTTTAGATAACTAGACCTAGGTAAAAGCATTCTTTTGATATCAATGCGACAAGGAAAGTGACAAATGTGAGGCAAGAAGACATTACAGTAATGAATTTAAACACAAAGCGCACTGTAGCTAAATGACATATTCCCTCCTTTTAATCACACTATAATAGTCTATTTTTGGTGCATTGTGACATAAATCACGAATAAGGGATTTTATGTTTTTGATTAATACAAGTATGCATATGTGTATTTATTAAGCATTTATAACATGTAAGTTAAAATGCTCACTATTTGAAAAGTATTGCGTGAACCTCTCCCTTTTTATTCATATTTTATTGTATTTTTATTCATTAAAAACACGTCAGTGATTTATAACGCATTTGCAAATGACAAGTCATTAATGAACCCCTTTATAAACCTTTAACAAAGGGAACATTCATGTAAAGTGTTACCAACGGGTTTAACGTCACTACATATCAAACACACTAAACACTACAGGCATATCAACCAGAGACACTTGTGGAGGGTGATTTATGCAGTGATGGCATTGCCTTTTTCCAGCCAAAAAATGCATGCAACATATGATATGCTCTATATATATTTTTTAGCCTATTTGGTTTATGCAACAAAAAACTAACACCACATTTAATGCAACATGAGCATAAGATATGCAACAACACTAAATAAGTGACACAATAAATACATTAAATGAGCTCAAATACATGATGCTACAAGATGCAAAATGCAGCCAAATGAAAATAAATCAGCCTCATCAGGGATCTTAAGTGAAGACGACATGAATCGCTCATACCAGTCCTGTTGTGGTTCATCTATG